>NC_051154.1:217670468-217970468 GCF_013339745.2 Dermacentor silvarum
CGTTTCACCGCTATGACCAACCTGACTGGCCGGTAAAAAAAGTGGCAAAAATAATTTAACATCAGAGTGCGTCTGACATTGAATTTATCAGTGTTCTTTCTCCTCTTATCCGCTTTCGTGTAAGGTAACTTTCGTTTTCCTTCAACGTACGTGCAACAAGAGCAAATCTGGGCACCCGAACGTGGCCAAAATTTATTTGCGTGGTTGTCCTATTTTTGACTATGCTCGTGAATGTGGTGGTGTTTGAACTGGGCCCCAGATGTCCTCAAGCTACTTTTTTGTAGCTTTTTGGGCTGCAGTCCTTTCCCCAACTGACAGGGGCAGATAAAGCATTCATTCATTCATTCATTCATTCATTAGACAAACGAAGAAACCAGCCTGAACAACTTCAACCAAGAGCGCACAACAGAAAAATCTCTGCTGACTTCAGCGATTTCTCCCGTCTGAATATTGTTTTTCCAAGCTGCCTTACTCAAAAAATCGCTTGAGATAAACTAAGCCGAACTTCTTGAGCGAAGAAATTTTTTTTGCGAAATCACGGACTTCACACACAACGGTATATTTTATGCGCGGTCACGCAGCATAGTCTAAGCTGTACGGAGCTTCATTTTCGGCAGAGCACGCACTAGAGGGTCTTCGGGGCGAAGTCTCTTTGCGTCGTTTTCATGAGAATGAACTGAACTGTACGCCCGCCGTCGACGGCGAGCTGCGGCTTGTGCTGCTCTCTGCACAGCGGTTCGTACCTAGCGAGGAGGCGCCATAACGTGTACCGAAGAGTGCACACAGGTATCGAGACTACGCAGCGCACATGTGACACATGGCACGATACGATGCAAGTGCTACATGTTGTGACACCGTGTGGAATACAAAGCAACTGCAATGCAAAGTTTGCACGTTTCGACGCTACCCGGCGCGCATCTCACATCGCGTGACAATTTCCACGATACAATTCTGCTGCTAGGACGCGCTGCTATAGGGCATGATTTATGGCATTTCAAACGGTGCCAAAACAAATATAGCCACCTAGCCTGCTGGTGTTGCTGCCGAAAATTAATCATATATGCTCTGCATGTTTTTATTCATTCTGGAATACCTTGTTCCTTACCTTGTCGACCTTGCCTGCTCTATCTACCTGAGCAACTACTACATAACGTGCCACATGGTGCGGTAATATGCAACTGCAATGCAAAGTGTGCACGTATCTACGCTACGCGGTGCGCATATCACATCGTGTGACTCCTTGCGCGCTAGGACGCGTGTATAGGGCATTAACTCTCAAAGTAATTACTTTACGTCACATATTGTAATTTACGAATTGTAGACGGTGACTTTTCATGTCATATGCACTTGGAATGAAGTCTGAGGGTGGCACCAGTTTCGAGGTATGGGTTCCCAAAGTTTGCAACGAAATGCATTGGTGTTCCAGTAACTTTCGAGCTTCAGTGCATAAAAAGACGCTTTGTTAAAAATCACCAGCCCTTCCCCTGTCAAGAAAATAGGGGTAACCGAAGCTTATCGTGTGTGTATCCGACCTTCCTGGTGATTTCCTTTCTTTCTTTATCTCTGCCTTGCTTTCTCTCGTTCTCGCTCTCTTTCTTTCTCTCTCTCGTTTCTTTTTTCTTTCTTTCTATTTCTCTCTCTCTTTCTGTCTCTCTTTCTTGCTTTCTCTCTCTTTCTCTCTTTTTGTCCTTGGTATGTGCCATTGAGCTTGGACCCTTTCTGCACTGCCACCAGGATCGGCCCACTTTTCAGCGTACCACCACCACCACCGCCGACACTTGTGAGCCTATAAAGCTTCGCTTAAAAAGTAAGTAGAACAACAGTGCACTTTTACGGCAAGTTTCACTGCGCTTATCTCAGTACTGGTGCTAGTTTCAAAATTCGTAGCAAGTGCATGTGCCTTGTGAAATCACTTGCTTCAATTGATGTATTTCATTATGTGCTCTAAAGTAATTAGTTAACAAGCTAATTATTAAAATTTTGTTAATTAGTCAATCATGCGCATTGGTTTTCAGTTTAAGTAATGTATGCATCCAAGAGGCATACAGTACATTCGAAGAATACATTATATGCAGCTCGGTAAGTAGATTTGTGCTAATTTCCACGGACGATTTTTTAATCAATTTGTTATTGTTAAAATGAAACACCCAGAATACTAAGTCAGACTCATCGTATCAAAACTGGTTGCACTGATACATTTCTTTTCCTCGGGTAAAACTGCGCCGATTTGCGTGTTAGCTACCTTAGTACTTACGTTATGACAAGGAACGTCTCGACAGACAAGAAGGCGTTCAGTTGGACAGTGAACAAGAAGTCCTCCTGTATCCGCCTGAGGAAACGAATCATGTTGGCTGAAAAAAAAAGAAAAATAGGAGAAAATCACACATACAGAAAGTGAGTTAAACTGCTGCTCACACTTGCAGAATACTCTCTCAACGCTCAATATACCGGGTGTTTCAGCGAAGACTTTAGGCGATTATAAAACGCAAAGAAATTAAGAAACAGTGTTTTCGTAACAAGTCTTTCGCGGTGGCGAACGTTAGGACGCACGTGTTAATCGACAATTGATGGACCAATTAAGTAAAGTTTACTCATTCATTTTTAATTAACAACTACAGGCATTGTAATCGCCACATTGAAGCTTGCCAGATCGTAAAGCCAGCCCACTTGCTAGACGCCATGAGCCCAGCAACTGTTTCGAGAAATACGCCCTCAGAATGAGTGGCGAAGTGCACTGCTGTTCTAGTTAACGCTTATTGGCTGGCCGAAAAAACGACGACAAAGATCAAACGAGCACATCGCACCATATCCATAATTCAATGGAGATATCCACAATGAAGGCACATTAAGATATAATGAAAGCAAGTACAACCCTCGCCCTCTTTTTCCCAAAAGGTCAGGGAACAAGACAAGACAGGGCAGACAAGAAAGACAAAACACAACGGTTCCGCACTGCCCGCACCCATGCGTCTTCTTGCGACTTACAGCTGGCGTGCAGGTCCCGAAGCATATGGCTGTGCCCCAGAACGACCCACGTAGCAGAGAAGACGCGCACGCCGTGAATGAACCCAAGCCTGTTGGAGTAGTCGCCCCAGTTGGGCATATCCATCAGTTTCTTGAACGCCCTTCGAAGAGAGACCGACTGTACCGAGTCGGACAGGTAGGCTGCGCAAGAAAGAGAACCGCCTGTTAGCGAACGGTATGTTAACAACCCGATGGTAGCTCCGTGCTGCGGCTAAGAAAACTGCCTTCGTGCCGCCAAGTTAATGAACTGCGTCGTGTCGTAGCCTGGCGTGAAAGCAACCCCAGACTAATTGTCCGATTTTGCTGTGCAAGACGAAAGTGCTCTTTATCTATATTTTCCCGAGAGGCAGCTGTAATGTCACAGCATGACCGGTTTTCTAACGTTATAACTTTCTAACGCTATAAGAAGGGTACGTGTACCTAACCTGCCTTCCAGAGAATAGAGCCCGTACAGGTAATTTAGATTCTGCCCTTACACAGTAGGACCGCGTAACGAGCGTCTTATTTCTTATTACTATTTAATGAAATCATACACACTCAATTCGAAACAGAAAAAAAAAGCAGCACGATGGCAACTGTTTCCTGAAAGTGACGTCGCACCTACCTGCTCGAGGAAGAGAGAAATAAAGACGAAAAAAAAAAAGTTATCTAAGGATGTAAGACAAACAAGTCCATGCGCTAAAACCATTGTTGTGTGCATACAGACGTCAGTAAGGACGATTCTAATCCCGCACGCTAACACATATTACTGCTCCGCAGGCGGCTCTTCAATTAGAGATGCACTGAAATAAATGCCACAAATAACTTGCGCGCTTCAATTACCGGGATTTTCTTTCATGTAGGCGTAGTGGAAAATGAAGCGGCTAATGGACTTTCTCGCCATGCTCGAGAACTCAGGCCAACAAACAAGGCTCCTATAGAAACCCTCAACGTCTTATAAAACAAGCCGTCGCCTGTCATTTGCAATCGTTACGGTCACCGCCACCTCTGCAATCCTGTGTGACGAAGAGACTGAGCAGGCCAGAGGCCTTCCTGCTGTACCGACTCCGCACGGCGTCAGCTTGTACTCCAGCATGATTGTAAGACTGCACTACCCGCGTCGCCATTATGTGCGATTTGTAAGACTCAGAGTGGCGTTGAACGCTATTTGTTGGAGTGTCCTGAACTCGCTACAGAGCGGAAATTTCTGTTTGAGTCATTCAGCGTCGAAGCGCTCCACACGCTATGTAATGCGGACGCCATGATGTTTCCGCGAGTACACCGAACATTCAGGATCGAACTGTTCCGGCTCCTGAAGTTCCTAAAACTGACGTGGCCTTAGCTTAGGATTAGTAACGGTCGGAAGACTGATCTCAGGGTGCTGTGTCGTGTAAGTTGGCGCTACTGCGTGGCATCGTGAGGGGCTGGATGGCTCGCCAGCGCTGCGTTTGTGGCGTGTGACACCTCTAACCAGCCATGGTGAGGCAGTGGCTTTGGAGTTGCATTGCTAAACCCGAGGGCGCGGGATGAAATCCTGGCCGCGGCGGCCGCATTTTGATGCGGGAGAAATGCAAAAACACCCGTGTACCGTGCATTGGGTGCACGTTAGGGGAACCCCAGGTGGTCAAAATTAATCCGCGGAGTCCAACACTACAGCGTTCCTTATGATCATATCATGGTTTTCGCACGTGAAACCCAATATATATGTATTTTTGATCCACCTTGTTGTGCGCGTCGTAATGTTTTACCCGTCTCGCGCCGCGCTTCTGAACAATGACGCACTGAATGACTAGCCTATCGATTTTACGATTAAACAAATAATTTCGAATGTATCAGTAAATTACTCTTCTACATTGCAAAAAAAAAAACAGAGAGAAAAAACAACAACAAAAAGCTGCTACCATGAAAGTATGCTTGGTAAGCGAACAAAAGACGGAATAATAAATATGGTGGCGCGCCGCTTTGAAGTTCCCGCACTATCGCGCCATGATGTCAGAGATTTCGAGTTAATTTTTATCGGTAAAGATGGACTCTACGTTGTATTCTAAACGAGACACGGACTGATCATAGCAAGTTTCAAGAACATTTACTGAGCAACAACGACCCAATTACGAATGAAAAAACACCAACTTTGAAATCCGTGACGTTATGCATACGTACCGGCACCGCTGTTTCGGCACAACATTTGATATACAGAATTTGTGACCATCCATCCATATCCTCTTCCAATAATTATCTTACTATCGCAAAGTTGACGCAAACATAGTATTGAAAGAATATTTTATCAATCTAAAGTGATTTAGTGTTTCGTTGTATTGTCCCATTGAACTTTCCTGGAGGGCGGCTCTCGGGAGGAACAATTGCCGGCAAGTTTCCCAAGGTTAGATCCGCCTGCAGCCAACAACAAAATCCTCCTCCTCTTTCTATAGTTCATCCGCTCGAAGCAGGAATTAAAGAAACCAAACGTTTTCTCACTTATGAATGGGTGGTATTTAGGTTCCTTGATTTCTTCCGTCGACAGCATCGTCCTGTAGATGTCGTAGGCAGGTCCCGAAGAGAATAAAGGCTGTCCACAGCACGAATAGGCACCTGCATAGGCGTTTGTAAGGGAGGGATTTTTAAGTCGTTACGCGCACAGAAAATATCTCTAGTAAAGGTGAAAATATGAAAGCAGCATGATTATGGCTGCTGAGACGCGATTACACGACGATGTCATTTGTAAACGTTCAAAAAGCGTATCTTAATTATGACGTTAATAAAAAAGTAAAAAAAAAAGTTTGTTGACAAGGAAAAGAGAACAGAATTAACGAGGCACGAATCGACTCTCGTGCCCAGTTGCAACGTGATAGACAGCACGGCCACTGTCGCTCGATAGAATTTTCAACGAGTGGTCCGGGCCACTGCTATAGACGAGAATTTCCAGCACTTCTAGAAGGCAGCCATCATTTGCCGAGGACTGCGAGAACTGGCGGAGAGAATGAAAAAAAAAAAAAAAAAAAAAACAAGCGAGAGAATGCTCCAGCCTGTTCTTATAGCTGCTTGCCGCCAGTGTTTGCTCGCCATGACTTTGTCGTCAGCTGCCCCGTCGTCAAATTGACAGCCCAGCGCGATGCTGCGCCGACAGCTGGCGACAGGGACCGAGAAAGTGTGCTTGCTCTAATACCCGTGCCACACGGGCAAAGTAAAGTGCACTTTGAGCGAGTGCACTTCGCGGCTAGTGTCATTCACAGGCTGCCACACGGGAACGCTTAGTGACACTCACTGCACTGCGCACTCGCCGGCGAGTGTGTTCGGCGAACTCACTTCGCGGCGGCGAAGTGTCTTGCCTCGTTAGCAATGCTTAGAAGATACATAAAGTGATATTGAAAGAAGAGTCAGGAGTAATTTTTAATAACATTGTTTTAAATTGCTAACGTTACAAGATAATAAAATGTGCCACACCGCACAAAAACAACAAGAACAGCAAAAAAACTACTCTCGCTCTCGGGCTGTTGCACGACCACGCCGGATAATGACTGCGCAGTTGTTTGGCGGATCGAGTCGTTTTGACTGTTGCTGGTCAAGTTGCCGTCGTTGCCGGCACTTATAAAGGTGGATTGTAAATGTTGTTTCTAACAATAATAAACCGTTTTCGTGCAGACATCTTTATATTAATAAATATATGCTTTCCCGTCTGACTCCCGGTCGCCATGGCCATCAATTTGAAAGAACACTTTTCTTTCCCGTGTAGCAGCGCACCGCCAAAGTGACACTCAGCGCGCTGAAGTGCACTCGCTCAAAGTGCACTTTACTTTGCCCGTTTGGCACGGGTATAAATTATTGTGGGCCGCGATTTTTTAGCGATGCCTTCCGCTCGATGCTATGCCACTCTTATCATCCACTCTTCACGGCCAGCTGATCTCATTGATAACGCGGGCGGAGCGTCGTGCCGGCCATTGAAGAAGCACGAAAAACAATATAGCCCCGGAAGAGGCAACGTCCCAAAATAGCTGCTCACTTTCCGATGCTATTCCTTATCGCTCTTTTCGGGCTTCGTCAGTGGTCAGAGCGGCGCCCCGTTCGCGTTATCAATGAGATCAGCTGGTCGTGAACGGCAGATGATAAGAGGGGATATAATCAAGCGGAATGCATTACTACCAGATCACGGCCCTGGTCCATACAGTGAAAGGAATCGGGGATCAAACGAAAGTTCCAGAAGCAGCCAGACGTGCTCGTTAGGCGTCACTTCTTTATGAGTAACGCCACCTCGCACTAAGTACTTGTGGCTTTATTATTATTATTATTATTATTATTATTATTATTATTATTATTATTATTATTATTATTATTATTATTATTATTATAGGTGGCTCAAGGGTAACGTATTCATCGGGACTTACACAATTAGAGTTTGCCGTTGATCCAACTTTACTGGCTCCTCGACCTTGCACCATTGGGCCGTGATATTAAGGTCGAGTTCACCGACAACTGCATGAGCAATAAATACAGAAGAAAACTCACGTTTAGAAAAATTGGTCAAATAATAATAAATAAATAAATAAATAAATAAATAAATAAATAAATAAATAAATAAATAAATAAATAAATAAATAAATAAATAAATAAATAAATAAATATTCAGATCCCGCGCACAGTGGGAACATGTGTAAGCGAAGCTTTCATGATCCGACAAGATTGAACGGTGCATCGCGATAAGAAACGTGCAGAGAAGTTTGGCGACAAACGCATCCAGTAACGGTCATCAGCCATGGTGGCGTACGTTGCAGAAGAAAGATAAGTTTTGTTCGAGGCTAACATTCTGGAGCTTTCACTTTCGGTGACATTATCATCTTCGCGAGATTTCGCTTGACTCGGCACTGCACCCGTCGAAGTAGAACGGCCGAAAGCGCTCCTGGCACTGTACGAAGATAACAAAGTTGGCACACAGTGTTCCGACCACTGACTGCTAAAGTATGGTGGCGAGAGTGGTCAGCGAGACAGCCAGGTGACAACGACTACAGCACGCGAAATCGCGGAGTTCAGCTCTCTAAACACAGCTCTCTAACATAGCTTTCACTAACTATCTCGGAAGCTTTCAAACTTTCGCAAAGGTTATAGGGATGCATAACGTCTGCTAGAATAAGAAGTGAATTACTTTTCTCTCTATTTAACAAGAAAGAAACTACGTATTATGCGCCATGTGGCAGAAGGCAAAGAAAAAAGAAACATACAACCGCACTGCTCAGTCTGGTTTAGGAATGACAAAATGCGCGCAATGAGACGTGCACGCGTCTATAGTTTCCAAGAGACTAAAAGCAGTGATCAAGCTTCACTAGGTACAGCATTCAGCACGAATGTCAGGTCATCGAAAGGGCTCGAAATCGAAAGTTCCCAATGCGATAGCGTAAAAGCTCACGTAAGAAGGCGGTGCACACTTACAGTGGTCAATGATGACTTGGACGTCCTCCTGATGACAGATGGAAGGTAAACAAACGCCGTACTTGAGAAGCGGGATCAAAGACACGAACTCCTTGTCGGCCACTCGTGAAATGTTTCCGATATACTGTTGAACGAGGCAGAAGGAACAAACAAGGCAACGCAGTTAAAGAAACAGCCTCGGTTTGGACCTTGAGGAAGTGACCAGACGAAACGTCTCCGCAACAAGGATTATACTACAGAGATAGTTACCTACGGGAGTGTTTTTGCGGCACTCGATGTAGGCATTATTTCTCGTGTTCGTACATTTAATTTAAGCACTGCGTGAAATTATGCTCATATCTATGCTATTTTTCAGGTGTTGATGTTCATGTGTTGCAGAATCACTGTGTCACACTGTCTACTATGTATTACTCGTGTGTGTGTGTGTATTCCAAAAAGGGTCGTACTCACATAGGTTGCTGTTTAATGAGAAATATCGTTCTTAAAAACACTTTTCTACTCATTTGCTGCGGATAAAAGCAAAGATTTTATGAAATTTGCAATAATACGTTGCTGCAGTGGATGCATAATATTATGTCGTATCTAGCTTTAGTGCCTAACGTGCCTATTTCGTGTCAATATTAAGATCATTTTCTTCGAATACGCTTAAAATATGCGCTCTGATAAGATGTCAGTCTGCCATAAAACATGCAAATAAAGATAAATAAAAAGAGATGTTACAAGGCTGCACCTGAGTGATGTTCACCTCCACAATATTACAGGCACCGGTATATATTGAAGGCTCATACATGAAAGCTGTCGCAAGCAGTCGGTTCTTTCGACTTCGTTCTCTTTATCAGCACTTGCCTAATTCACCGCATTGCCACAGCGACAAGTAGTGGGCTAAACACAGCTGCAGCTCCTCCCTATTTGCAATTCTCTGACGTCTCTCTACAACGTTGTGCGTGATTGACCCTCAGGGGTCTAGAATGACCTTGGTATGCAGGTATAACTCGTGGAAATTTGTAACTTCTTCAGCTGGTCAAGATTTTTTTTTTTTTAACGCTTCGAACTAACTCTTCACTTGAAGAGACGCTATGCAAGAGAAACACTGCTTTTTGTTAAAGTGTGATTTACTAAGTACCGAATCATTGCCATGCGCGGTTAAAGGCGGGTATATAGGGAATACCCCCTGTATAATGCAGACACTCACCTCGAGCTTCTGGTGCTTGAGGAACTTGTCGGCGATTTTGTACACCGTAGGTGGCAGGTCAGAACCGTCGTGGTACATGTGTATCATGCAGTACCTGCCCTGGAACAGGTTCTCGTTGTGCCTAATGCCCAGGACACTGTTCGTACGCGCCGTAGGCAGCGATGCGGCCCTGGGTCGCGCCTGCGTGCGGCTTGCCGATGGCGTCCACCACTGTTGCGATAAAACAGAAAGAACAAGAATTCAGAGAGATCTATTAGGCGTCAACACCTATGTAGGGAAACAATGCCAGAGACTGGTCCCGTGCGTCATGCTATTTGGCACAGCATGTGAATCACTGGTATACGGTTTGAGTGAGAACATGCTGCTGATTCAAACTATTTAGACAGCCCCATGTGGGTCACTGCTACGCCACCCACCACAGACATATATCTTCAAGCCATGCGTTCAGGCTAACTGTGCGCAGTTGGTACTGAAGGTACACCACATGGTTTTCGACCGCTATGAACTTCGTTTGATCCTTTGGTCGAACGTACACGCGCAACAAAGTCTTGACACAGTTTCGAGCGTGTACCTGTGTAATTTGTCTGCGCAAGCAGACTTCTAAATGTAGCTGCTCTACATCATAATGACGGGCGTATATAATGATCTGCCCGATCTTTGCCCCTCTCAACGTACCCATTTGTAGTTGCCCCAAAGAATTATCGAAATGACATTGAGGAAAATGCTCTTTCACTGTACAGTAAACATTATAGAATTAGTTTTTTTTGTGTGTGTGACGCGCATTGTTATCACTTTGCTACATACCCAAGTGAAATGCTATAGCCGGAGCATCAGTGGCGATGCACTGCAATGTGTACAGTTTGCAGACTTGTGATCGAAGATAATGTGAGGAAATAAACTTATCGGCTGCGCGTCCAACTTTGGGAAAACGTCACAATTAGCTTTTATTTGCGACTTCGCGAGCACGCGTCATGCTATCGGTGAGTGAGAGAAACATGTTTAGCTTGGTACGCGTCTCGAAAGTTTCAAATAATAGCTGGGCACCCGCCGTGGTTGTGCAGTGGCTTGGGCGTTGCGCTCCCGAGCCCGAGGGCCTTGGAACGAATCCCGGCCCCATCGGCCGCATTTCATTGGGGGCGGAATACAACAAACGCCCGTGTACTGTGCATTGGGTGCACTAACAACGTTGTAGTTTTGACACGTAAGACCCCAGAATTTAATTTTACTTATTGTGCTTACTTGTTTACTATTTCTGCTATGGGGAATGCGGTTCTCTTGTACCCCCATCGTTAAGTCAACTTTATTTGCGTCCCCTAGGTGATGAATCATATCTGGGAAACACCATCACGTAGACTGCTTTACATATTTCCTTATAAGTTGCCGTGCCGTAAAAGCCCGCCTTTCCCCGTCGCGACGTGATTTTCGTTGTCGTTGCCAAATGTGCCGGCCAATATCAAGCGCTCGATGCCCAGCGTTTTCATATGCTTAGCTTTTCAGTACCCGAGGCAAGGAGAAACGCGACAGCAGGTGAGTGCCGACCGAAATTAGCTAATTGACGGCAGATTGAATTCCGTGCACACAGGCCCACCATTCCTTCTACAGCTTATCTCGCTTGTAGTACCACTCAGACCCGTATTTTTGTTCATTATTCTTTCTCATATTTACGTGGATTTGTACACATTTAGACCCCAATTCTTTTCTTTAAAAAATTGTGGGCCCTGTCCAGAGTCAGGTAAGTTACACTATTATGACGCATGATATACTGCGGTCTCGCCAAGCAAATTACGTTCAGTGTCGGCGACCAAGAGTTTCTCTGCAAGGTAATGCTATCTGCGGTGTTTAGTTACCGATAGCTAGGCGGCCTTAAGCGCGTGAATCGAGCAGTCGAGTATCAATCGAGTGCTTCAAAGATTTTTTTCTTTCTTTCTTTCTTTCTTTCAATTGTCATCGGAAGTTAATATTGAACAAAACAAATGGTAACGAAAAAGTCACAGGCCTGCGCGGCACACGCAGCACAGTCACAGCGTAAGCTGGTGGAGCGGCTTAAGAGTAGCAATTTCGGCACCACGCAAAACAGGGTCTTCGCGGCAAAGTCTCTTCGCCTCGTTTTGACGAGAGCAATCTCAGCGGTCCGCCCGGCGTCGACGGCGAGCTGCGGTTTGTAATGCACTCTGCACAGCAGTCTGCTGAGCCCGATGATGCTTGGTTGTAGCCGTGCACGTAGCTCTACAATTCGCTTCTTCAGCAGCGGTTCGTACCTTGCGAGGAGAAGCCATAACGTGTACCGAACAGGCAACGCGAATACGTGGCGCACATCTCACATCGGGATCGCGTTTATTGTCCGCCTCGTCTGAATCGCACCTCGTTGTCTGCGCCTGTGCACGCGGCTTTTGCAGGCGCCTTAACTAGATGGCGCCGCCATACTGGCGGAGGCTCCGGTCGTCTGCGCCTGCGGGCCTGCCTAGGGCGCGTTTATAGGGCCTTTTTCTGACGCTGATAGCAGCCACTTGTGTTTGTTTACCCGATTTTTGAACTTTCATTGGACTGCCTAGCGTGTGTGAATTTGTTTTTCATGTGTGTATGTATGCAACGCAACTAATTTTCGCATATAATTACTAATATTTCCATGCAATAAAGAAAAAAAAAGCGCTTGCGTGGCTCAGTGGTAAAGTATCCGACTTCCACGCAGCGGGCCTGGGTTCGATCCCGGCGGAGACCGGGTACTTTTTTTTCGCATTTCGGGCTATAGCGGATACGCGGCGGCGGCGGCGGACAACAATGCGAACCGAAACGACTATTAGAATGAGCCCATAACAGCTTACGCTGTAAAAAGGCGGATGCATACGACGCGACCAACATTGCCGGTCTTGAAGATAAGAGCACGGCCTTTTTTTTTTTTTTTGCCTTCCTCTTTCGCCCCCGCATGCCTCCATGCGGGGGCGAAATACTACATGCCTCCATAATGTGTCTTCTGCTCGGGGATGTGTTCTTTATCGAATACGGATGGGTACCGTGTGAAACAAGTGGTATACGTGGGGAAGTATAGCTTGCTGTAGAAACGCTTGACGCGGGCCGTATAGGGAGGTCAGCTCAATACGCGCATATCAGCGTGCGCCCGGAGGGAAACGATGTCTCTGTGCGTATAAATCGCATTATGAGAGAGAAAGCTTACGTAAACGGAAAACGAAAGCGAAGGAAAACAATAATAAACACATTTCAGGCATTCGCGTTTTCAATCGCCGCGTCACTGTGGCTGCTGACCTGCTCGATTTGAGATAATTTTGACACCGGTTGCAGTGGTTCGGTGGCTATGGCCTTGCGCTGCTGAGCACAAGTTTGCGGGTTTGTTTCTCGGCCGCGAGTGTTGAATTCTGATGGGGGCGGAATGTAAAGACGCTCGTATACCGTTGCATGGCTAAAGAACCCCGATTGACCTCACTTGATCCGGAGCCCTCGACTATACAGTCCCTCATACAGTCCCTCTCTACAGTCCCTCATTACGTCTCTCGTAACCCAGTGTGCAGTTACGGGACGTTAAACCCCACATTTTTTAGGTCATTTTGATACACCGACCTTAACATCTGACCTGATGCGCAGAACGGAGCATGTATCACCCCCCCCCCCCAAAAAAAAAAAAAAAAAAAAAAAAGAAAAACTTCGGCAAAGTTCTGACTGGTGTTGCAGAAGTCACGGGGTGGTTCTTTTTTTTTTTTTTTTTTTCGTTGCGGGGTGCTTTATTCCGTCGCGACGATAGATTGAATTTTTCACAAGTACTGCTCCAGGAGGGCAGGTGTAAGCGGCAAATGGAGGCCTCAGGAGGGCACCTGAGATTATAATGAAGCTGGCGGGGCAGGATCTCCAGGGCACCCAAGGAGCAGCGGGGGGATCAAAGCTGGAAGCAGGGTGGTCCGTGGGTTGTGGCCGCCGAGGCCGGAGCGTAACACGGGGTGTTCGCATACACCTCTGGCCCGCTCTGGCCTCGGCTTGCCCCAACCAATGGACCAATCCGGGTTCTTGCTTTGGTGTCAGCGTTGCCGCATTGTTGTCCTGGAGTTGCCGTCAATAATACGAAATAATGACACGTTGTTGCAACTAGTAAAAACACGATTGAAGAAATGTAATTACGCCCATCCACCAACTTGTGCCCTCTGCGGGAGCTCAGTGGCTATAGTTTTCTTCCGCTGGCTTCGAAGTCGCGGCGAGCGACATACGGGATTGCTATCGACCGTGGCGATAGCAATCTAGTATGTGGTTGAGTTCAAGGAAGCGCGCTTTTCCGCATGTGCACGCCCACGGCTATTACGCCGATGTCTATGCACGGTGCGCAGCAGTTTTGGAAGCGTTGTATGTCACCGCTCTTCGGCCAAGACGGGTGTTTTTATGGTGTCAGAGGACGGTGAACTGGAAGATCCCAAGACACTTATCTACAGAGGCCCAGAGTTTGTTATTCATGTTGTATTTAGCGCCCCCAGACAATGGACGACACACTAAGTAAAAGAAGGAACGACAAGTATGTGTGCTATCTTCCGATTTTATTTCGAAAACTGACGCGCATTTAAATCATATTGCGCGATTTCCGGATACAACCCCGTGTTCACGATACATATGAAAAGCACGTAAAAGCAGATAAATGGAACCGAATCATGATGTGTAGACGTGTCACATAGGCTAAGATAACCGGAGCGATTCATGGCCAGAGGTAATCAATTTTATTTTTGCGAAAGCGGTACAGAAACCAGTCAGCAAAGGTAGAACCAATAAATCACGCAGGTATAATATAAATTCGTGTCCTTTTTGAATAAGATTATTTGAACTTAGCGCACGTGTATGTTGCCTTCTTTTTTTCTGTCTGCCGGGACAGCGAGTTTGCTTACTGGAGTCGATGGAAATCTCTCACATCTGAGTGCCCGAGGGGAACATTAATTAAACCCTTTTCCAGGTATAAGACGAGGAAGAACTCTTGGCGAAGTATCGTGTTTCTATACGGTCTATCGGTGCTGTAGCTATATAGTGGTGGAGTTGAGAATGGAGTCAAATGCTGACAACAGATATGCATCCAGCACACGTCAATGCCGAGTTGTTATTGTGGCAAGCGTGCTCTTCCTTGTCCCTCAGTCTGACGCACTGCAAAAACAGACGCACAATAGGCACAATTTGTTGGAATCCTACCTGCCCGCAGCCATCTAGGAGGCTTAACAAACGCATTCGTAAACATGCACCAACGAAAAAGGCTTGCCCGCGTACTACTGTCATACGAAGACCAAAAACACTCATCATCATCAGCCTATATGTCCACTGCAGGACGAAGGCCTCTCCCTGTGATCTCCAATTACCCCTGTCTTGCGCTAGCTGATTCCAGCTCCCTAGCTGATTCCAGGTAATACGTTACAAATGCAAACGCCGGATGATATTCGAAAAGGTTGCGGCCACAGGCAACCCTGCATCAAAAATATGAAGAAAAAAAAAACAACTCATTTCTCTGTCTCTACAAGTAACTTCCTGTGTTTATTGATTGCGGCACTCGCATACGCGCAAACATTAGAAATTCGAAGCGTGATTCGCTTTGCCTCCGCTCAGTCAAGGGCAGGGAAAAAAATTAAAACGACTTTCCGCTTCTATACTATACCGACATCCATTTTCTTTCCTTGTATCAATCGAGCCAATTGCTCTGCGC
The DNA here is from genome assembly GCF_013339745.2 of Dermacentor silvarum. Classification (NCBI taxonomy): domain Eukaryota; kingdom Metazoa; phylum Arthropoda; class Arachnida; order Ixodida; family Ixodidae; genus Dermacentor; species Dermacentor silvarum. The sequence goes on from NC_051154.1 coordinate 217,685,756, forward strand.
GTCACGAATCAGAGGCGCGTGCTATAGCTATCGATCGCTGGCGCGTGGCAGCTGTCCCGTGTACGCCTGGTCACACGAGGCCATGCGCATGAATAACAAGCGGAAGCTCAGACGCGGAAAGCCGGTGCAATCCTGAACTCTGTATGCGTGTGCATGCCACGCCGCTTCTCCGTCTTGAATAGTTTCGTCGAAGTGCGGCTCTTCATTTTATTCCGCGATTATGCGTGTGTACGCCCGAAGGGGTATGCACTTCGTAAACGGCTTCTGATGGCGCACGCTTAGAAAGAGTCGATGTGTGGTGCGTCGGTTTGCTTGTAGAAGGTCGTCCACATTTAGAATACATATGTTATTAGCAAAAAAATTATTATGGGGTTTTACGTACTAAAATCACGATCTGATTATGAGGCACGCTGTAGTGGGGGACTCCGGATTAATTTTGACCACCTGGGGTTCTTTACCGTGCCCCTAAATCTAAGTACACGGGCGTTTTTGCATTTCGCCCCCATCGAAATGCGGTCGCCGCGGCAGGGATACGATCCCGCTACCTCTTACTTAGCAGCGTAACACCATAGCGGCTAATACACTACGGCGGGTCTACGTCATTAGTACTGAAGCGTTCATAGTGCAGCTTCAGGTTGGCATGGAATCCGGCAGACTAATTAAGAGAGCAAATTGGCTTAGTCGGATTGGATTCATGGTAACAAACAAAACTCAGCGCCAACAACAAAATACTATGTCGCGTCGTCGACTCCTTCCTTTGCATTTTGTCTTATTGCTGAGTTTTGTTTGTTACCAGCAGACTAGTTTTTTTTATCAATAGGTATCCGCATCAGGCGTTGTCTGAGGCACGTTTACCAAACGACGTAGAAGACTTGCTAAACCTATTTATACTGGCTTGAATACTAGGCCTTTACCTTAACATGGACGACCCTATACACGACGTCACTCGCTGGAGAAAGGCCTGGCCGGTATGTACACTTTTAATGGGCCCCTAAACCACTCTGAAGTCGAGATATTGTCATATAATGGCAGCTGGGCTCCACAGTTGAATGAGTATACTGGCGCAAACATGTTAAGCAATGTTGCCAAAATAACAGTCAAAGGCGTTTGATGAAATAACGACTAAACGTGACCAGCGCGGTTTCTCGCTCGTTTTCGGTACTTTCTCCACAGGCGCCCTGTGCTCGACAACTCCATGTTTTGTGGCGAACGCTAATGGTCGCATCTGCACATCAGAAGAAAGGCTCCTCTATTGCCGCCCCTAATCAGATTCATCCGTGCGACGCCGACTCAATGAAAGCTTCTCGGAAAGATCAGTGGCGCAGAATGGGCGAGCCCTTCTGCGAACACAAAGCCGGCTACCGTTACGTCGCTATCGACCCTCACCGAGCGACCAATAGAAAACCTTTTATGCAACATCACGATGTAGTGATGCTCACGATGACGTGAGAATCATCACGCGATAATCAGGACGCGGTGATTTCGTGCACTAGGTGCTGCGAACGGGATATCGATCTGCGACACTAGTTAAAAATATAATGTGCGATTCACGTTCTCGCGATATTACGAGCACTGCGGGGAAAAAGAAAACAACGACATCACGTTACGCAGTAATTTTAATTATCGCCTAATTATAACACAAACCTAGTTGAATGCGTTGTAGTCATAGAAATTACGCCATCAACAAGCTGAACAGGCTTGGCAACGATGGCGCGCCGACTTCCTCTACGTAACATCAATGCCCTGCTGATAATGGGCGATGCAGTTCTACGCCACGAGAGAGGGGAATGTGAACTCTAGAGCCGCGAGAATTCTATTCGAGGCGCTGAACTCTCATTATGATTGCATTGTGAAGTTTCAGCGACTTTGGATTGTGTTGCAGGGCCCCTTTAAGGCGTTATCGCTTTCGCCACGTGTGGGGTTGCCAACCGGGCGCGACACCATGGTTGCCCTTTTTTCCTTTAGTCTTTCCTTCTCTGTCTCTCTGTTGCGTCTCGTGGAGGAGTTCTTGGTCACGTCGGTTCTGGTACTATGATTCGAACTACGGCAACCGGCCAACCAGTGGGTGTTACAATAGGGAAACTATAGACTTAGTTCTTTGGTCGGTGAATGAAAGCCGGTTTTGCATGACTTATGACACACTCAAAAGCACTGAAAAGAAAAATATTCACCTGAAAAAAAAAGTGTGGCTGAAAACGCTTTTTACTTAGCTTTGCTAAATTAATTATTTAATTATTTAATTATATATTGAGGAGGGGCTCACGGAAATAGAGCAGTTACTCTGGCACTTACGTTTATGGTTTTGTGCCCACACGTGCGGGGACGGGAGAGTCAGAAGACACTCCGTACGACTGGAAAATCAGCGTGTGCGAAGTATGAAAAAAAATTGTAGTGTTGCCAATAATGACAAAGCTGCGACGCGATAGTTGGCATCGCATAATAATATCGCATGGAATAAAATACGTAGTTAAATCTTGCACTGATTCAACTCGTATCGGTTCGAGTAAACATTCAAACACGTACTGAAATTCTTAACGTAGTGCGCGAAACATTCAACACTTCAAAGACGTACGCAAGCCAGACATTTTTCGATGTTGTTGTTGTTGTTCTTGTTCTTGACCAGAGTTGCGACCACTCAGGTCAAAAACAATCTGTCCCACTGTGGGTACATATCCGCATTGGGGGATTGGTTATTAATCGCCTTGTTAAATTCGACTCTAGTCCGCGCTGTCTTCTTTTGTGGAGGATGGCGCTCCGCGGATTTTAAACAAGTGTGGAGACGTGGCTTGTTCCTTCTCTTTCCTATCCTGCCTTTCACTTCTTACAATTGCCTTGCTTTGAATTCTTTCTACTGCATAAAAGTAACGGGAACGCCCATTTATTTTGTCCCATACTTTGGGAAATAATACCTCGAAACTGGTGCCATCCTGGAAATTCATTTCAAGTGGATGCACCTAGCAAACTCACCGGCTACAATTCATAGATTGCAATATGCGCCGCCCCTCTGAACAATTCAGCTCAAGGACTGGAATTATGTTATCTGACAGGGGCGATCTAGAAAAAGAAAATTCCACAAAACTGAAAAATGGTCACCCCGTACAGCAGTGGTGCGCACTATCCTGTTTTCCCAACAACAGGCGATTCATAGAACAGAAAGCTGACGAATTCTAGCAGCCCTCGCGCCATTCTTGAGACTGCATGCGTGTCGACATGACACGTGCTTCCTGAGAAACTGACGCATCAGAAACACGTGGTCCATGGACAGCTTGTGACGATGTAAGACACAATGAGCTCTCGTACAGCGGTAGCCGTTCCGCGGGGCTTCCGTTTTCCCGGGCGAAAACACAAGAGCGGAACAATGTCCGCGCGATGTCGCACTGGCGCTAAGCCTTCGTGCCCTCCTGTCGGGCCGCGGCTGCCCCGCGGCGCGCGATGACGGTCGCTCGAGTATGACGCTCGCACGCGCGTGGTACTCGTCCACTCATCGGCCCCACCGCGGGGGATTTACCGCCCCGTTCTCTGTACAGCGAGCACTACATATATAGTCGCCGCTGCTCTGGCAAGAGAGCGCTGGTGGTCGTGGACGAGTGTAGCTCTTTTTTGCCGAACCCTCGAATCTCTCGCGCGCGTCCTTTCTTCTCGGACATTCGGCGCGACGTCATTCATGCGTGGAAGTGTAAATAGAGGCCGATAGGAATCGCGGAATGCGTAACTGGTCGCTCGCCCGCCGGCTGCGCGTGTCCGCGGCCGCGCGGTGGGCGCGCGTCCTTCACGCCCCGGCGATCTCCTTTCAGTCGCCTCTCATTTTTGGAGATAAGTCGCTGGCGACGGTGACGACGACGATCCATTCGCCTGCGGCATCCCCCATATACCCGTCCGTATTATGCCCTCGATTCACGAACCCGGCGTCTAATCCTCTGTCATCTGAGTGATGAATTCCCTGCGCTGTCACCAGCTCGCCGATGCGTCGCCGCCGACCGGTATATGTTTACTATCTGTATATACAGTCATGCGCACGACAACGCGCCTTGTTAAATCCGCCATAAAGAAAGGGTATGCCACGAAAGAGTAACGCGCGTGACACTCAATAGACTAGATTTCTGTGCGAAGAAATCTGTCCACTGAAAAGGATGAATAGTGGTAACGTGTTGTTGACGGAGAAGCAACGATAGCTTTTTAACTGATCCCAGTGGCGGCCGCTTACTTCCTGCTTATTGTTTCTTGTTTTTGTTTCCTCCTCTCTCTCTCTCATACTTCAAACGAGTTGTTTGTGGTAACGAGGGGAGATAAAATAGGAGAATAGCTATGTGATGGAAATTGATCCGCTTTAAGAATCAATATGGCTGTAGAACGGTTCATGCTCCAGCGGTTACGTTTCTTTTATTAAATGTAGTTAAGGAGAGGTTGGTGCCTATATGTGGCGCCGGCTACTCCTCTTCTCTGATATCATAGTTGTCCTCATAAAGTGTCAAAAATCACAAAACTGGACTAAGAACCACATGTACAAACATTCACGTACTAAGTCTTAACTGCAATATAAATAAATGTTCACGCAACAGAAGAGTTCACACAACATAAATACTCACAAAACTGAAGTGTTCACACGCAACACATGAGTTCACAAAGCATAAATGTTCACAAAACCAAGATGTTCACACAGATGATGTTGGGCACTTGCAAATTAGGTCCCTCTTGAATGCCGCGCTCTAAATACAACAGTCTTTTACGCAGACACAAATGCTACATGAACACGAAGACACAATAAACATGTAATCAAGAGTGCCTGTTAATAATAACAATGCCAGCAATAACTGATATCTGACTTAGTATTTTTTGATATTTTTGATTCCTCCGAAAATTGTACTAAGGCACGTGCAGCAATGTTTTGTAGTTTTTCTGTCGGCCATGGACCCAAAATTTTTCCTATGGATAGTGGTCATCTATCCAAGACATGTAGTTTTTCTGAAAGCTTCTTACGGGGAGCATCATGTTTTTTACAGTGTAGAAGAAGGGGTTCTACGTCTTTTTCAACCTCTCCACATGAGCATGTATCACTATTAGTTTTTCTTATCTTATACAGGAAGCTTTTAGTATAGGCAGTGCCTAGCCGAAGCCTATGTACTGTTGTTTCAACCGATCGGTTAATTTTAAACAAAATATTGAATTCTATTCCAGGATCAATATTATATAATTGAGAGTTCTGCGCATCATTTATGAACCAAGTTTCCTCGGACAATTTACCGCATAGTTTGTTCAATAAACAACGCGCATCACTCGTTGCTAGAGGAACTGGTGATAATTCATTTTTTTGATGAGCAGCACGTGACATGTGATCAGCCGTTACATTTCCTATGATTTCACAGTGACTTGGAATCCACTGGAAAGTTATGTCGTGTTGTAGATCTTTCGCTATGGCGTATGTCTTCTGTATTTCGTATGCCAATGTGCTGTTTGTTTTTCTTAAGCTGATTTCATTTAAGCTCAGCAATGAAGCTTGCGAATCACTCAGAGCTACCCAGCGAAGAGGTCCTGAATGCTGACATATGTAACGTAAAGCAGAAAGTATTGCGTAAAGTTCTGCCGTTGTGGACGTTGTAAATTGGAAAATCTTATAAGCTCTTTTCTCTTGGTATGCAGGTATATAAAACGCGGATGTAGAGCTTTGTTTCCAGCATGATCCATCGGTATATACGTGAATGCGATCTACGTAGTTAATGTAAAGATGTGATAAAGTTAATTGCTTTATTGCAACTACGGGCATGTCACATTTACGATATATTCCAGGAATTGAAGAGACTATTTATGGAATTGCAAGTCGCCATGGGGGATGAGTTGCGCATGCAGGCCAGTATTCGTAAGCAGGTAATAAGTTTTTGCACCGCCGTATTTCATCATGTATGCGTGCAGCGGTTCTACTTTGAAGGTCTTGGCATAGTGGATGATTATCGTGTTGTGTTGCCAAACTAAAAAAGTGACGACAAGTTTCCGTAAATCTTAGTGCATGAAAAGTTTGTTGGCGGGACTCAGCAATTACCAAAGCACTGGCAGATGCACGGGGAACGCCAAGACATATGCGAAAGCTTCTGGCCAACAATCTTTGAATTGTTTCCTCTACATTACGGGTTAGTCCATGTAGTACAGGGGCAGAGTATGGTATTCTTTGTCTAATGATCGCCGAGTAAATGCGTAATAAAGAAGAGGTTGAACTACCCCATCTCACTCCAACAAATCGACGAAGAATGTTGATTAGGGAGTTGACTTTCTCTTCTAATGCTTTTATTTGGGGAGCCCATGATAGCCGTCTGTCTATAATAATACCCAAGAACTTGTGTTGTCGCACAAGTTGCAAATTTTGAGAGTCTAGCACGAGCTGGAATCTCTTGAGGCATTTCCTTGTAAAAGGATGTACAGCAGTTTTCTCAAGTGAAGTAATCATACCTCTACTTTTCAAAAAATCATTAATCACTGTTAGGACAACTTGCAACTTTTGCTGAACGGCTTGAGTACTCGTGTCAGATGCCCATATGCACAAGTCGTCTGCATATAGTGAATAATTCAAGGTAACAGGCAAGATATGGGGTAATTCAGCCATAACACAGGTAAATAAAAATGGACTGGAGTACACTACCTTGTGGAACGCCTTGATTCACTTTATGCTCTGTGCTTTTTCAGCAGTTTCAATATAGATTTTCCTGTCTCTTAAGAATTCCGCAATCCATCTCAGTGTGCGGCCAACTTATGCCCAAATGAATTAACCCGTGCAGTACGTGAGTGTGGCTGGCTGTGTCAAATGCACGCTTTATGTCTAGAAACACTGCAATGGTGATTCTTCCACAGTTCCTTTCATGATCTACGTATGTAACAAGATCTAAAATAGCGTCCATCGTACACCGGCGCCTGCGGAAGCCCGCCATATTTTCGGGCAGTGCGTTGGTGCATTCTGTCCACCACTGAAGCCTAGCATCAATAATCTTTTCCATAAGTTTACAAGCGCAACTTGTCAGGCTTACAGGACGGAAAGAATCTATCGATAAAGGAGTTTTACCCGGTTTTAGTATCGGAACCACTCGCGCAATTTTCCAAGAAGGAGGAAGACATGTGTTGTTCAAGCGTGTCTTGGATCAGTAACTTTAGTGGTACTCCCGGACGTAGGTTGTCGCCGCGGACAAATCCATGGAGCACGCAGAAACATTCCGCTCTATGCTGCTATAAATATACCTCCCAGATCTCACCACGTTCCACACGACAATTAACAACCTCTCGCTCTCTGTCGCTCGCCTCCTCCTTTCAGCATCAATTTTAGCGTCCAATTGAGCCTCCCTATTGTTTGCTTTTATTCTGATCATCACCAGCGGTTGTGTAAGAGAACCCATTGTTTCAGCTTCGACAACGTGGTTTCCTAGCCTGTATTTTGCACCTGGCTGAAGACAATTATGGACGCTGCCCGGCGAGCGGCGTACCGAGGTTCATGCAGCTATATTTCCTCGGCGTGCGTGGGCACCGCGGCTCAAAGAGAGGTGCGAGTGTAAACAAAGGTTCTGAAAATACAGATGAAGTTAGAATAATTCGAAATTTTGATAAATTAGAACGGCTTTGTATCAGTGAAAGGTTACGGTGTGAGACCGAAGGAAAGGCTGTGTCCTGCAGAAGGTTGGCGTCACCAGCTCGTCAATATCAATGCATTAGATGGCTCCCTTAGCCACGGGATGCAGGGTGAGTTCTTGGGTGTCACAGATGACACCCCTACAAGAACTGTATACGTAGTTTTTGCCAACGACGTAGCACTTAGGCCTCGCTGCATACTTGCTTTTATAGTCTTATTTTTTTTTCTAGAGTCAGAACACGCAGTGTAAATGTATTGAACTTTTACAGAGCAGGTGGGTTATACACAGTCTCACGCTTGGGCCCCATTTGAAGTTTGGGCAAGAGAGAGAAAAAGAAAAGGATGGTGGCGTCACTGTAGCCTACTGCATCACTCTCTCCTGAATCTCTGGACCATTTTCACAGAGCAAATCGCAAATAAGAAATTGCTGCCTGACGTAAAGCGGTCGTACATTTGGTGTTCTCTTGGGTAACAAGACGACGAAGTGAAACAAAGAAAAATGCTGATGTCTCAATAAGGCAGCTGTCGTGTTTTTTTTTTTTTTTGCATCACCATTTTTTCGACACCCCCTGATTGATATCGAAAAACGGGGTAGGGTATATTTCACGTACCCGCAGTGGGGTACGTGAAACCTCTTTTGCGTGCTGCAGACGGTGTGGGGGCTCTAGGGGTACAGAAATGACGTAGACAAATTGGGCGGCTTCATGCTTGCCAAAACCCGGATATGATATTGAGGCACGCCGTAGTGGGGGACTCCGGATTAATTTTGACCAGCTGGAGTACTTTAACGTGTACCCAATGCACGGTATACACGGGCTTTCTTGGATTGCGCCCCCTATCGAAATGCGGCGGCCTCAATTCGATCCCGCGCCCTCGGGCTTATAAAGTAACGAAATGCACAAGTTCATGCGTTAGAAAGCTTACATGACTCACTTATGTTACAGCTAGTGGACGTGTTACGGTTTAATTCTGCAATCGTGCTCGCTGCAAAGATATAAACGATAATGCTATAATATATTTTCGTTACATGCCGTTACAAGTGGCTCTCCGCTATCAAGAGCCCCGATGCCGGGGCGCAACTATGGGCTGTCCAGAGGGCCCACGATGCGGCGGTCGGGCATGGCCTGACTGTCCCAACGTGGGAGCGGCCCGCTGCGCGCTGAGTCGCGTACCTCAGGACGTTCATTAAAGTTTTACATCCATCCATCCATCCATGCCGTTTTAGCAAGTGACCCCCGTCTTACCGATTTCAAAGACATTTCACGTCAATAACCTCCCAATCGCGTCAACCTTCACCTCCTTTCTTTCCTTCATCGATAAATCCATCTTGCTACCGTTCGGTTATCGCGCAAGCAGAAAGCGACCAGTGGCTCTCGCTTTTCCCGCTTGTTTGTATATATAGCGGCGCGGCGGCGGCACGCGCCGCCTTGGACCGTCTCGGCCGTCCCGTAAATCGTGCTCTATACACGCCACGACAACTCGCGCAACCGAGCGTCAACAGCGCGAGACGGAGAGGAAAACTCAACTGCGGGCCCTCATCGCTCGCGCAGGTCCGCGTGTTAAAGGATTACGACGCCCCCGGCCAGCCTATATCGCGCACGCACCTCCTCAGAAGACATCTCGACTGAGCGAACGGCTGGCTGTCCGCGCCGCTGACGGCTTGGCGGGATTTATGCGCCACTTAAGCACGACGGGCCCGCTTCTTCCTTCGGTGTCATCGTTACGGCCGCCGCGGGAAACACACGGCGAGCGTCGGGCGCCGTTAGTTGTCCGCTCTGGCCTTCGATCAAGTTCCTTCGCCGCCATGCGATCGATGTCCTAACGGTTTGTCCCGTCGATATGACCAGTAGCTGTTCCGTTCCCTGTGACTATGCGTTTACCTTTCTCTCTCTCTCTTGCCACCGTGCCCTGTGTGGTTGCTTGTTCGCGGCGTGCTAATTTATTAGCTGTAATATATTCTTATGTTCTTATTAATTGGCTCTTCAAAAGCGCCGTCATTTGTTCATGGTGGACTTAAGCTACCTTCAAGTTGTAATATACATCTTCGTTTTGATACCTTTTTCCTCCCCGTCCCTTTTCCCCATGTGTAGAGTAGCAGGCCAGACCAAGTTACAGCCCAGGCCGACCTCTCTGCCTTTCTGTAAATAAAAGTTTCTATCTCTCTCTCTTTTGTTTTGATACTACGCCTAAAGTGGCTGTATGGATTGAGCAAAGCTTCTATACATCATTTAACCAGTCAATCCGGCCTAACGTGACTCACGAATGGAAATACAGTGACCTGGGCCGGTGTTTTGTAGCGATGCGTTATGCTTTATTCTATACTAGTCTTATCATCCACCGCTCACGGCCGGCTGATCCCGTTGATAACGCGAGTGGACCGTCGCTCTGACCACTGACAAAGCGCGATAAGCGAGAAAAGCCATTAGCACCCGAAAGGCATCGCTACAAAATACCGGCCCTCACTGAGATGTGTATATTTGAACTGAACTTCTTGTCTCCTTTAATGTGCTATTCCAGGAGTTGTTGTTCCTGTACCTTTTTTTTTTTAAATTTTTTTCCACGTTTCGTCATGTTTTTCTGAGAATTGTCGACTGTTACCGTGCCTCACGGTGGGCGATATAACCATTTCTGCAATTATTTGCGTGGTTAATGGTAATCACGGTTCTCAATTTACTACTGCGCCGAACACATATACAGTGTGTTTCAGTTAACTCGGGCCAAACCTTAAAAATATGCAAGTGCTACGTAGCTGGACAGAACCAAGGTAATGTTGTTTGCCCTCGCTTGGAGATACTCAGACTATTTTGTTTCAATCCGCCTAATTAGATAATTAGCGTTAATTAATTATTCAACTTCTCAATTATTATAATTGGATGAAAAGTGTCAATGAGAAAATTGAAGAGCAACATGAGAAACTGCCGATACGGCTTTCTGTTGCTCAATACGTGCTACATAAAAGCATTTTTCCCAGCGGGAAAGAAGCCCGCGAACACGCAAAATTGACGCGCGACTGGCCACTCGAGGCACTTTGCGTGTATTCGCGGGCTTCTTTCACGCTCGTAAAAACACTTTTATGTAGCACGGATTGTGCAACAGAAACCTTTATCGGCAGTTTCTCATGTTGCCCTACAATTTTCTCATTGCCACTTTTCATCTAATTATAATAATTTACAAGTTGATTAATTAATTAACGCTAATTATCTAATTGCTCTGATTGCAATTAGCAGAAAGGTATACTTGCTACCCCTAAATTATGTACCTAACGCGAGTGGTTTGGCGCACATGTAAAGTGGAGAATTGCGGCAAAGCAGGTGACCTTAAATTAATAATACGAAGCACGCGCGCATAAGATATAGTATTTCTAGGTCTGTGACTGTTTTCTCATGGGCCTAAATTCTCGAACAGCGTATACATCATGATAGAAGCGTCATGTCGTTTTCCATAAAGCGCGTTTACGACAGCGGACACTTCACAGCACCCACTTGCAAGCGTATTCAAGATTGCCTGCATTAGATATACCAGAAACGTACCAAGGTTAGTTGACAACAAATGGACGTTCAGTGTTATGTGTACCTGTAGTTCTGAAATGTTCAACACTCAGCTGCACCCCAAATATACAAGACAAATTTGAAGCGCTCTCGTCGTATTAATCTCGCTTTGGGCCTGTCTTTTTATTATAATTAATTTTATAGCACAGTTTTGTCTGTTATGAAGTCACCCTGTTTCTACGTATTTGCCCGTTATTCCGTTTATTGAATTCGCTCTCTGGAGAATAATATTAGTACTTGTTCTTGATTTTTTATTATTTTATTATTTTTATTTTCCCCCAATTTGGGATGGTTTGTACGCCGTTGAGAGTGTCTTACACAGAAGCCCACGTGCAAACACATGGCGCTTTTTGCTTCCGAATTTTGCGGTACCTCACCACCATATTAGAAATACTGTGTGCAATTTAGGCTTTGTATGGTCGTAAAATTTTTAAACTAGGGATACTGAAGTAGTTGTTCGCAAACTGATGGGTTTGAAGTTTTACACCTTCTTTTTAAAGGTTATTTAATGCCACCGAGTGGCTTTAAGAAATGGCGTAGTGGAGGGCGGTTCTGTATTACTTTTTTTACCGGCTGCGCTTCGTAAACGTGAGTTTAAATCTAAGTGCTTTAGCGTTTTTGCATTCCGTCTCCACCACAACATGACCGCTGCAGCCGGAAATCGAACCCACGATCTCGTGCTCAGCAGCCGAACTTTATAACCAATGATCCTGCACCGAAGTGAACTAATCGTAAATACATAATGAGGAGGTAAAGAGCAATGAAATCAGCAGTTCATTCCGCCTAGCGAGGAAAAGACCTTCACTTTTCGCTATCACCGAGAACGCAAAGGCCACTATGTTTTTGTTTGTTTGTGTTGTTTTATGAAATACTATTGAAGATCGCCTTTTTTTTATTCATCCTACTGCTTCCACTCCAATCCATTTTGGATAACAAGAACACATGTGGAATCGTACAACCTGAGTTCATCAAATACTATGAGATGAGCATGACAAACTGTGAGACTTCACGAGGTCAAGGCCTCACAGTTTATCACGCGCGCAGCCTGCTCGCGCAAGGGATTGGGATCGCGCGATGAGTTGCAACACACATCCTGTATGGACGTTATCCAGAGCAAGAACACACATGCATCAAAAGAAAACGGCGCCTACAGTGACATTTGCATTTCAAGAGCGGAATAAGAAAGAACACAGTGTAATAAACAATTACCCGCGCTGGCTTTAATCTACAACAACCAAGGGGAAATCAGAGGCCCACACTTGTTCCATAACTGTGCATTATTCTTGAACATCTAGTGAGGGCTGACAAAAGCGAATAAGCGTAGCCAGCTAGAGTAAGGGAAGCTGTAGTGCCAACAGTGACAACAAGACAGACCCCAGTTACTCACTACCACGAGAATTAAAAATGCACTAAACGTTTGCCGCGAATGAAATGGACTCACGCCTTCAGCTCGTTTTAGTACTTTCACGTGAGCACCATGGCTCTGGAAAAAAAAAAAAAAAAGAAAAAAAAAAGAGCAAAACGCCACACGCCGGGCCGGCACTCACTTTCTACGGCCCAGATGTCGAAGTTTTGCAAGGCCGGGCCGATCTTCATGAGCGATCCGATACAGCCCGTTGAAAGGCGCTGGTCGTAGATGAGCTCGCTGACCATGGGGTAGAACTCCTTCATCATGATTCGCGTGATCCGTTCGGACAGGGAGTCGAAAGCCTCCTTGATGGGGTCCGGCTTTGCCGTCGTCGTGGTCGTCGAAGTCCGGCCGACAGAGAGGCCCGTCACAGGCACAGCGTGCGTGGAATTGCCGGCCAGCTGCGCCGAAGCGAACGACGAGGTGGCCACGAGGAGCAGGAGGAGACCGCGAGAGCATCTCAGCTGCTCTGATCTGAGGGCCGTCATGGTGCGACGAAGTTCGGAGGCGGATGCGGGCGCACGCAAGGGGGTTCCACGACGGTCGCGCACGCGCTAGCCCGTGCCGGCAAGGGGTTCGCTAGTCCTGGAACCACCGGCGTCCGCCACAGATGGTCGAATGAACACGGGGCGACTTTCAGACTCGGAATAATGGACTCGGAACTGGCGATGAATTTACGTCAGCCCGGCCGCTACAGAGGGGGGTGACGGGAAAGGCAGAGCGGGGGAAGGCCCCGCGACGACGTGCCTTCTCCTCCCCCCCACCACAGCCGTTACCGTGTCGTCGGCGCTTCCCGCGGCGCGTGCCGACGGCGGGGGACCTTGGTGGCGGTCAGCGCGTGCTGCTACCGCTGCTGCGCCTGTTGCCGTTGAACTTGACCAATCGCCAGCTTCGGGAGAAAGGCGGCCCGTGCATGGGGCACGCGCACGCGTCTTCGACGTCAGCCGATACGCTGGCATTGAGCGCTCGTGTGGTGCGCCCCGTTCTCGCTGTGACGCCAGCACTAGTGAGACTTTTCCTCAGTGATAGCTTTCGGCAAGAGGGGAAAAAAAAAATAAAGGACGACTGTGCCGAACAACACACCACGCCACAGGGCGTGTGGCCCATACACTCATTTACTACCAACTCCCCCTCCCCCCCCCCTCTCCCAGCTTTCCTTCTTCTTTTTCTAATTGCCGCATTTTCAGCGAATGCTTCACGTGTTTTTCTAAAGGCACGTGGCTATTGGCGCGTGCGAGACGGCGTCCTTCTGTGTTAGAGGACGTACCGCGCCTGAGAGGGCCGTACTCTCAAGGGATTGCACGACCTAATGGAGGTCTTATGGCAGTATTGAGCACCCTGTTCGCAAATCACGAGCTCTATGTGACAACGCTCGGCTCTTCGCTGTGACAGACCAACTATAAGAGCGCTGTTTACTCTTTTAGAAACAGGTGTGCGGTACGCAGCGATAGGGTATTTATCACTCGTGTCTGTTGCGGTTGTTTTCAAAATCGGATGTTCATTTCCTTATTATATGTTATGCTATCTTTTGTCATGCGCTCTAGCATTGTTTCTAGCGAAAGGTTTTTGGATTGCTATGAGGAAGAAAGCGCGCAATTTGGGTGGTATATGCGCGCATAAGCGTTATCGGGCTAAGCATCTGCGTACTTTCAAGAACACTAGCCATTACTCTCTCCATAGTTGATAGTTTACAGACGTGTTTACCCGTTGATAATGATACGTCCTGCGAAGGGTAAGCCATGCCACCGATAAATTCATTGGATGCAGCGTGCAAGAAGAAGAAGAAGCAGCGAATACGACCGCGACAACGACAACCACCAAAATAAGAAATCTGGTTCATAAAAATGCTCGACGTTATGGATAATGAGGAAAAAAAAATGAAAGAATGCGACTTATGCCTCGGTCGTTTTTACGTATACATGAAGGGCATTCTTGTAACCTTCTTCGGGTTCTGTCCTTAAACCGTCTGAAAAAATTTCCCTTTTTTGTTAATAATTCGGTTTATTAAAAAGCCTATCTGACACATTGCCTAAAACATATTTTTACGTCGTCATAAGTGACCGAACTGTGCTCGTCCATTAACATGTAGTATAAAGAGGTCACATGTATATACGTATAGGTATACTTTATAGGCAACGCTGGCGATGGTGGCTCTTGTATGCGCTCAAAGTATGGTTACGGGCCAATGTTTCGAAGAACTAACTTCGACGGCAAAGTACCCATGTGTGAGATGCGAGCTAGTTTATGTCATCATGCTTCGTTTCCGTTTTGTATTTCGTTAGGATTTGTTATCATACCGCCTTCCAAGTGCCGGGGTGTCTAGCGTGCGCGTGCACACCGGGTGTTTCAGCGAACACTTTCAAAATTTTTAAAGGTTTCCTGTGGCAGATAGCACAATTCTAGTTCATGAGCTGGTCTACTCGAAGGGGCGGACATTACTTGCACAAAACATTGAAATGCATAATCGACTAATTAATAAATGTTAACTAATTTTTAACTAATTACCTTATGGCCCATATTGCAATTTACAAATTCTAGTCGTGGAGTTCGCACGGCGGATGCACTTGGAACGAATTCTCAGGATGACACCAGTTTCGAGATACTAATTCCCGAACTTTGCGAAGAAATGCAATGACCTTCCAGTTACGCTTGTGCTTCAGTGCACAAAACGGCGCTCAGTGGAATACGAAACTTCTTCGAGTACGAACGACTCTGGTAAATGCTGGTCACTTTGTGAGTTTTAATAATTACGTCTGGTTTTCCCGCTACCGTACTGTTGCCTTGCACCGGTAATATTATAGTCCGCAGCTATATATATATATAT
This sequence comes from Dermacentor silvarum, assembly GCF_013339745.2. Taxonomy (NCBI): domain Eukaryota; kingdom Metazoa; phylum Arthropoda; class Arachnida; order Ixodida; family Ixodidae; genus Dermacentor; species Dermacentor silvarum. Next base: position 217,701,139 of record NC_051154.1, read on the forward strand.
ATATATATATATATATATATATATATATATATATATATATATATATATATATCGTTACACTTGCTTTGCGGCAGATAACTATGACACACTTGCGGTGCGGGCATCATGGAGACTAAGAAGGGGCACAGAGGGTACTCGCGCTGTCTTCGAAATTCTCTTGGAGTACACAAACTTTGACTTTTGCCAAAGAGCAGCCGATATACAGGGTATAGAAACAAAATGATCGCTGGGAGTAAGAAAGAAAGACGGTGATGACAAGAATGACGATGACGACGATGTTTATAATTATTCTGATGATCATGATAATGATGATGGCACAGGTCAAGTCACAGGTGATTAAGCAACGCGAAAAAGTGAATTGTGTATAGACCACATTTGCACTATATCTGTTTATGAAGTGTTAGGGCTGTGCGAGGAGTCTTTTTAATGCGATAGCATTATAGATAGACCTCAACCACTTCGTAGGTATCCGTCTGACGAAAAATATGAACCGACTCCGAAAGCCACGCAGTCTAACAGAGCGTCCGAAAGCGCTAGCTGACACGAGGGAAGAATACGAGAAACTGACACGTGACGCGCACACGCCAGATGTTTCGAAGAGGGGACTATGGTACGAGAGAAGCGCGATCGTGGCCTTAACAGAGCATTGGGCTGCTTCGCAGAAAGACAGATATTCGCTCCCACCATCGAGCACGTATGCATTTCTTTATAGCACTTCACACACTTTAGAGGTATCTAACAGAAAACTTTGTGTGTTGAGCATACGCGAAGACGTCACAGCGTGCAAGAAATTGCAAGTTTGTAAGAGATACGAGGTATAGAAACACGTCTTTGATAAATGAGAGTGTGCAAGGTCGCCCGTGATGCACGCGCGCGCAGCTTTCAAGGCGTCTGCAGCGCGTCGGAAGAAGTGGGTCGATCCTGGAGATAGTGCGATAGTGTCATGTCATGCTGGGCCAGTAATCGCTATGCGGCAGAATGTGGTGCAGAAGATGAACAGTTTTATAGCATTTAAATAACCTCACCCTGGAAGCTTCGCTTCACATAGATACCAGGATGTGTGATTGATCGGACGTCATGGTATTTATATAAACATATTTATCTCACACGCTTATAAGCATGCTACCGCATACTTTGACTGTTCGCGGCAGCTAAATCATGCCCGAAGTTTCTTTAATATAATTTTATAAGCAAACCACACACGCGACACCTAGCTAAACAATTGACGAAAGTTTGCTAGTTGTGTTTACTACACACCTGATATGTACTCAGCGCTCACACATTTACCTAGGCTAACCGATCGCTGTGTCCTTCAGTTTTCTGGCAACCTCCCATTCGAGCCGAGCACCGCAACTCAGCAAAATGACAAGAGACTACACCAAAGCGGACTCTGCCGCCATTACCATCGAGCTGTAATCGTTTTGCGAAAGGTTGAATCGGTTAAGCGTTCCCTCTTTTCTAACATACTCCCTTTTCTGCTTCCAAAGAAGCATAAACGATTCTGGGAAGTTTGAAACGGTTGAAAAAAAAATATATTTTCAACCTTCCGACGAAATAAGAAACTTGATTCCGTCTGATGCGCCTGTGTTGTTCAGAAGAACGTCCTCAAACTTTCATTTTATGTGTCTCGGTTGCTTCGCTTATAGTTTGATAACCCCTTGTTTTCACGTATGTATTTATTAGGATTCACTGGGTGTGAAATAAGCAAGCTCATAGAGAATAACAAAATATATGCGTCCGGTACTAATAAAATCACTACTAAATTTTTGAAGCGGACTGGAGCTTTCTAAGTAATCATTTTGTCAAGACCTTCTTAACGCTCCTTGTACAGCGTCGTGTGCTGCCCAGCGATTGGAAGGCGGGGAAGGGGGTGCCAGTTCACAAGCAAAGAGATTCTACGTGTTGTTGAAATTACAGAGCCATTGCACTGACCAATATTTCGGGAAAACTTGTTGGGCATATAATTTATTACAAAGCCGTTGTATTCCTAGAGTAAAATTTAAACGAATAGCATCATGGTTTTCGTAAACATTTCTCATGCGAAATTTTTAACTAGCCATGTTTGCTAGTGACTTGATCTCTCTTCTCGACCATGGTTCTTGCGTAGATTGCATCGTTCAAGACCTAATAAAAAAGATTTTGTTGCCATATGCCACCGCCTCTTTACCTTCAAATTCAGCAAACTTAGTATGGATCGCCACTTACTAAGCTGGGTTTAATGCTTTTTTACATAATCGAAGACAGTATGTGCCTGTTGAGAACTCTAATTCACCAACCGGTCTTGTAACCTGTGGCATGCCGCAAATCTCAGTGTTCTGATCCTTGATATTTTTTATTCATATTACCAACCTCCTGAACAATGTGACAACTATGATTAAGTTTTTCGCTGATGACTGTGTGAGTTATTGTAAAATAACCAAATCCGACGATTCCTTTCTGGTCCAAGCAGATCTTGACAATGTTCCTTCTTGGTGTCATGACTGGTTAATGAAATTTAAGATCATTAATTCAAAATGATATGGCTTGTGCGCACAGTGCTTTTAGTTTTTTCCCCCTCAATATTAACTTCGATATTTCTGTTTGCACTTCATATATATAGTAGTAACTGGATTTTTCAATGGGCCAAGCTTATTTAGAAAATTGAGAAGCACAACTTCGCAGTTATCTTATGTTATATATATATATATATATATATATATATATATATATGAGTTCGAATTACTAATGATCTGTCGTGACAAACACACATGGATTACGTGACTAGAACTGCCATCGCAAAAATCGCATTTTCGTGTCGAAAAAATTTCCCGGGTTCACGATGTACTTATGTTGATATTGAATCTTGTGAGATCTAAACTGAAATATTGTTCAGCGATCTCCGATCCACCTACAATACAGATTTTATCTTTACTCGAAGCCATTCTTAGCCGACGTGCGTGTTTTTTGTATTAAATTATTCCCTCAATACAAACATAATTATTCCCTTTATTATTGTGCAAGAAGGCAAATCACTTGTTTACCACTTTTTGACAAATTTTATTTTACTAATACACTTGAAACATGATCTGCTCTTTCCGTCTTACATCTCATCGCAGGTGAACGACCCTAATGTACATATACCAAGATGCCGAACTAACCTTTACTTCCGTAATTTTATTAATTCCTGCCAAAACCACACACACACACATATATATATATATATATATATATATATATATATATATATAAACAGACAGACGGACGGACTCCTCTTCTCTTACATGATAGTTGTCGGAAAGTTGTCTAAAATCACAAAACTGGAATAATAACCACATGTATGAACATTCACGTATAAATTCTTAACTGCAATAGTGTCACAGCTGTCCCCGATTCGTCGTCGGCGCGAAGTCGATCGACGGGGTAGACAAGCTGGTTGGTCGTTCCGTACGCAAGCGAGCACAGTGAAAAGAGTCAGAGTCGGGAGTAAACAAAAAAAAAACAAGATATTTATCTGCTGATAAATACACACAGATTAATAAAATAAAATAAAATAAAAACACAAGACACACTAACACACCTGAACTTAATATATCACAATGATGAAGACAATGAATACGAACAATTAACAGTAGATATCAAAATGTAACAGTGCTCGGATCAAATATACAAGAATAACACTTAACAGTAATTGACTAAAGCAAAGTTCCAATGAAAACAAAAAGAAACAAACGATGTCATACGCGTGGCCGGGCAGCAGCAGCAAGTCCATAAACCATGAAGTCGACGCACAAAGCTTTCCCGAAGAATGCTGGCGGTTCGATCTTGTCGAGGTGGATGCGAATTGCTGGGCTGGGTTTCCCGGGAGTCTAGATTGGACGTCTTCTCTCAAGCAGGTTGAGCTAACTTGAGGCGAACTACCGTGAGCTTCGTTGCAGACGCTGGTTTGACGTCTCGTACGTCAACAAGTTCCTCGGAGTTCCGACGTGGCCAGGCGGCCCAGGCGATACTGGACGGCACTAGCCCCCCAACGGCTTCTCAGCAGCGCATAGGTTCAGCTTCTAGACTAATCAGCAGGGCCCAAAACCTGCGCTTAAATAGCCTCTCCTTTCCCTAGTTCCCTATGTAGGGAAACTGCCGCTATGTAGAGTTCTCCGAATTCAGGGCTCTTTGCTCCCAAGAATCTTGGCCGCGTCCCTTTCACCATGGACGAAGAACCGCAGATTCTTCTCTCTCCCAATGTCAAGGACCAATGTGGAACCCGGCATACCACGCAGACGTACACGCACACTTCTGGGTCCGTAATCGGCGTGTCGCGTCTGGAATCGAGATGGCAGCCCGAGCGGCCACGACGCTTTTGACGCCCGTAATTCGGCGTGTCGATGTCGAGTAAATTATACGCTGCACAGTCAGGAGCCCACGTTTTTGACGCTCGTAATTCGGCGTGTCGTTAATCAGCGTCCAAACCATTCGAAAATATGCCGCTCCGTGACAAATAGAAATAAATGTTCGCGCAACAGAAGAGTTCACATAACAAAAAAAAAAATACTCACAAAACCGAAGTGTTCATACCCAACACATGCGCTCATAAAGCATAAATGTTCACAAAATCAAGATATTCACACAGAAGATGTTGGGCACTTGCGAATTAGGTCCCTCTTGAATGCCACGCTCTAAATACAACAGTCTTGTACGCAGACACAAATTTTACATGAACACGAAGACACAATAAACATTAATAAACATGTAATCAAGAGTGCCTGTTAATGATAACAATGCCAGCAATAACTGATATCTGACTTAGTATTTTTTATTATTTTTGATTCCTCCAAAAATTGTACTAAGGCGCGTGCAGCGATGTTTTGTAGTTTTTCTGTCGGCCATTGACACAAAATTTTTCCTATGAATAGTGGCAGCTAAGGCCGCTGGACTCCTGGACTGAGGGGACCACCCACTGCAGAGCCGAGGAGCTACCTACGCTCATGTGATCTTTGAATAAAGTTTATTCTCTCTCTCTCCAAGCCATGTAGTCTTTCTGAAAGCTTCTTACGGGGAGCATCGTGTTTTTTTACAGTGTAGAAGAAGGTGTTCTATGTCTTCTTCAGCCTCTTCACATGAGCATGTAGCAATATTAGTTTTTCTTATCCTATACAGGAAGCATTTAGTACAGGCAGTGCCTAGCTGAAGCCTATGTACTGTTGTTTCAACCGATCGGTTAATTTTAAAGAAAATATTGAATTCTATTCCAGGATCAATATTACATAATTGAGAGTTCTGCGCATCATTTATGAACCAAGTTTCCTCGGACAATTTACCGCATAGTTTGTTCAATAAACAACGCGCATCACTCGTTGCTAGAGGAACTGGTGATAATTCATTCTTTTGATGAGCTGCACGTGCCATGTGATCAGCCGTTGCATTTCCTATGAGTTGTGTTGCGATCGAACCACTTTCGCATGACAACTTGGACCACTGGATACGTTCCAATTCTTGGCCAATGCCACAGAAGGGGTGTGTACGCGAATATAAAAGCAGGACATGAGGCTAGAAGTGGCGTAGTCGGCAACAGAAGCAGCTGAGTGTGAAAAAAAGGCTAGAAGTGAACAAACTTAGAGTTGCAACCATTTCTGCCAGAGCAATGGAAACAACAACTTGAGCGTGCATTGCGCAAAGTTGGTTCTAGTTTCTTGTAGCGCTGACCTACGCAGGAGTGAATAAGTCGGCTACAGAAAATTCCAAGAAGTCGATGCAGATGAGTGCGTAAAATAACATTCCATTCGCGTCACTTTGTACAAACATTTCTGTCATTAGCGTTTCGTTTTGCATATAACACTTACATCGGTGCAAACATCAAAGAAAGCTTTGCTTAACACCGATTCTCACATGCATTGGCTTGGGATCCGTGCAATTGGTAACGAACACGAAGCAATGGAAATCTCGGAATGACCACTACAGATTGTAATTAAAGCTGTTTTCAGCAACACAGTGTGTCGCTACATAGCTTGAATGTTGTGATCGCATGAACGCTGACAACTGGGCGATACCTAAGATGGATGGAGATGGGTTCTGCCGGATTTTTCTCTCTTTTAGATAGAAATACCATTAGGCTAGCTGTAGACACACGACACAGTCACTGCGTGGGATTAAAAGCAGAGAAAAAGTTGTCAGTTTCTACCTCTGCGCAAATATCGTTGTGTGAGAATTCTTGCGCTTATGTGCCGTCTTACTATTTCCAAATACATTATTCCCTCTTAGGAGTAGCCCTCGCGATAAAGGACATTCTGTTCGAAGAAACCACTTGGAAAACATTGTCCGCCGCGTCTAATGTTGACTCTCGCAAGAGCTACCATGGCTACCACGCCCCTGGGAGATCATCGCAAACGCCTGTCGAAAGGGCCGCTGAAAAGCGGCAGAGGCAAGGACTCGACGGCGTGAAGCGGGCCAGGGGCGCGCTCCGCATTAACCATGAAAACAACGTCATCAAGCGCGGATGTGTCAGGACGCGGAAAGTGCGACCAGCTGCCTGCTAAACGGCAAGGCGTATTCGTGGCGCCGACAACAAGGGTGTTTCAAGCTGTATATTCCGAACCATCCGTTTTCGTCAATCATAAAAGAAAAAGAGAAATGTGGGAAATAAGACCAAAACACACTGAATAAAACTAGTGAGGAAAGAAGCCGGTATTATTAGGCTAGAACGTTGTACGCTGTTTTTACGGGCAGCGTGGCGTAAATGTTTTTTTTTGTGCGTGCGTGCGTGCGTGCGTGCGTGCGTTGTGTTGTGTGTGTGTGTGTGTGTGTGTGTGTGTGTGTGTGTGTGTGTGTGTGTGGTGTGTGTGTGGTGTGGGTGTGTGTGTGTGTGTGTGTGTGTGTGTGTGTGTGTGCGTGTGTGTGTGTGTGTAAATGTTTCAGGCCGGCTAAGTAAAAGTTTCAGGCAGCATAAGAAATACGTGAATGCGAGAAATCCTAGATATTTTGATTAGCCATATACGCAACGATGTTCCTCTATATTGACCAAATGCATCCGAGCCAGCACAAAGAAGCTATATAATAATCTCAACGGAAAGTTCCTATCTTTCTTGCTCAAGAAAGCGTATTCCGCCAGTACCTTGCTATTGCGTATAGAGGAATCAAGAACTGGTGCAAAAGCCTGCAGTACAGACCTGAGGCCTGGATCTCACGTCGGCCAACCATGATATCGAACGACGCTCACAGTTTTCGCTCTCATGATTGGCCGGCCCTGTCCTTACTAACCAATATAGAGTGCGCGACATACATTCTTCCGGTGGGGTTGCCTTCGAGGAGTGGCACCGTGTGCAATGCACTGCGCCTCGCGCAGGCTTGAGGACAGCGGGGGGAGGTACAGCGTGAAATACGAACAGTTCGGATTTCTTACAGTACTTCCAGGACTTCTTCCAGTTATTTACGCACACCACATTACTTGTGACATTCGAACAGACAGAAGGAAGATAAGGAGTTTAACTTGAATTGGGCATCGCTCCGTTGCCTACTTCACACTGACATGCGAAGTAAAAAGGGCCGCAGAGGTGAGGGCGAATTCGTAGAAGCGGGGGGAAGGTGAGGAAAGTGAGCATGGGCATTTATTTATTTATTTATTTATTTATTTATTTATTTATTTATTTATTTATTTATTTATTTATTTATTTATTTATTTATTTATTTATTTATTATTTATTTATTTATTTATTTATTTATTTATTTAGCAATACTGCCGATCTCACAAGAGATCATAGCAGGGAGGACATACATATAAATTCAAAAGACGTACAATCAAATCATTTATACAATGCAAAACGCTGAAGTAATCAATACATTAAGATCAGTAGTAACAATGCGACAAATCACGACAAGACTACAAATTACGACAATTACAATGGTAGGGTGTGCAATGATGCAATCAAGTTATTGAAACGCGAAATCCGGATACTGGTTATAAAAAAAAATTACGGAAACTGCTCAGCCTGTACACCCATTTCCACCATAGTTAGGAACATATCTAAATATGAAGCGTTAGTAATGCAACGACTAAGTTGGTTCCATTTCCTCATGGTTTGAGGGAAATATGAATATTTGAAGCAATTTGAGTTGGAAGTAGTATTCATTAAGTGTTTGAGAGTGCCTGTAGCGTGTTGATCTAGAACGGTTGTATGAAATTAGTCTAGGCGTGTCAATGTTCATGCGACCTATGGATTAATTGAAACAAAAAGTTAAGTCTTGCTAGTTTTACCGGACTTTGCAGTGTTAATAACCCAGCTTTCTTTACTAATTCAGTCGGAGAATCTGTTACCTTGTACTTATTATATATGAACCTTACTGCCTTCCTCTGCACCCCCTCTATTCTTGCTATAAGTTCCTTTGCGTAGGAGAACCAAACAATATTGGCGTATTCTAGCACTGGTCTAACAAGCATTTTGTCGGCCAACAGCTTCGTATCTGGGGTGCGAGACGAAGGCGTCTTCTCAAAAAGAAAAACCGCTTTAGTGCACTTGAAATTACATTATTAACGTGGGTTTCCCATCGAAGATCATGCTTTAAAGTGACGCCTAAATATTTATGCTCAAATACACGTGTGAGAGGTGTGTTGTTAATAACGTAAATAAAATCAGATATTTGTTTCTTTCTAGTTAGGGTAAGTGTTACAGATTTTTGAGCGTTTAGGGTCATCTGCCACTCCTGACACCAAGACAAGACAGACTCTAGGGCATTGTTTAGTATATGGTGGTCATCATCGGAATTAATTTCGCGGTATAAGATACAATCGTGAGCGAATAGACGAATATGTTAACATGTAATCTGGAAGGCAAATCGTTTATGTATATTAGAAATAAAACAGGGCCCAATACATTGACCTGGGGCACTCCCAATGTAACAGGTGCGAAAGTGGAAACTTCGTTATGAATATAGACAAACTGCAAGCGGTCAGTCAGATAGTTTTCTATCCATTCAAAGACCAAAGGTGATTCTTCGCATTGTCACTGTAGAATTTTTCGCGGCTAGTTGCATTTACAAACTCATATGCCCTCCTTACTGGAATGACCAATAGCCTCTCGTGCAACACATGCAGCAATGATGAGACGCTAGCACACATTGTCTTTGTCTGCCCGAGAAGCAAGTGATGTGTAGATTGTTGGGCCAATTGCACAATCGTCCGCTATCAATCTAAAAGCTCTAAGCCAGTGCTCCCAAAGAAAATCCACGCTGAAGGCCTTATTCGCGTTACTAAGATTCCTCCAGCAATGCGGTCTACGGGCCTTCACGATAGACTAACACCGCCCCCTACCGCTCATGGTGTGCGCCGTCTGTTTGTGCTCGTATCTCTCTCTCTCTCTCTCCTTCCACTCTCTTTCTCTTTTTATTCTCCTACTGCTTCCCCCAGTGCAGGGTAGACAACCGGAACTACCTCTGGTTAACCTGCCTGGCTTTCTATGCGCCCTTTCTCTCGATTCGTGAAACTTCTTCGCACTCTCACTGTAGGAATTTATCTGAGGCCCCCCGCTGCGGCAGCTATGTAGACATATTGTCTAACACTAGGCGGCTGGTTTGATTCCTGGCCGTGGAATGGCGGTCACATTCTGATAAAGCAAAAAAAAAAAGATTAAAAAAATTGGCCGCATATCTGCTTGCTTCGCTGCAAATGACGTCGAAAGACGATAGTCTTCTGCCGCCCCTGATACGTAACACCCTCTCTTCCCCTTCCCTCTCACTCCTCCCATGATGGATGTAATGAAGGTTTTGCTGAATTCAATTCAAATTTACCGCGTTCGCCCTGCTCTCGCGCCACCTATTTGGACCTTTTATTACTGCCTGGCTTAAAGCCGGCTACAGAGCCGCGGCTTCAGTCGGCTTGTTTTTAACGCGTAGCGTCTCTTCGACACCATTGCTAACGCGTTGATTTTTCATTTACTAATGTAAAAACCACAGTCCAATGTGTATTCCTAATTAAATGAATGCTGCGGATCACGGTTATGTACATATATTTTGCCTAAAAAATTAAGCTAGTTCCACGCTTGTGAAATCTGATGAAATAGTGGTGTTCTGCAAGCGTGGTATAGCGTAGTGGGTATAACACTCGCCTTCGGACCGTGAGTACCCGCTCTCAAATCCCGCCTCTCACTCTCTTCCTTTATGTCTCTTTTTATCTGCATTTGTGTTTCTCTTTCTTTATTTCTCTCTCTTTCTTTAAATGTCTCTCTCTCTCTCTCGCGCGCGCTCTCATTTTCTTTTTCTCTCGCCCATATCAAGTTCTGATACAATCATTGGTACAACGCGATCATATGGTTCCCATAAATGCGTGTTCTACAAGCATGGGTGTATAGCCTAGTGGTTGTGCCCATATCAAGTTCTGTTACAATCATTGGTACAACGCGATCATATGGTTCCCATAAATGCGTGTTCTACAAGCGTGGGTGTATAGCCTAGTGGTTGTGACACTCGCCTTCAGACCGTGGGTACCCGGGCTCGAATCCCGCATTGCCAAGAAAGTTTACCTTATTTATTACTCTCGCTCTCTGGTCTGTCTCTCTTTCTCTCTCTGCACCTCCTCTTCTCATGCTTGGTTTTGGCCGGACGGTTGAATCGAGTGACAGACGGAAATATTTTTCGCCTTTAGGTAGCCCAAGAAACACTATCGCCTTAAAAAAAAAAAGAAAAACAAAACACCAACCCGCAGGTATTCAACACCAACCCGCAGCCTTCGGCATCGACGTCTCCCATAGCTCCTGCGCTGTCCTAGGACGTTAAACCGAATAAATAAATTTATTTCAATCAAATTTGACAAGAGACAGACAGGCAAGTGGGTTCCTCCAGCTTTTCAACACATTTTATCTATATGTCAACGAGCAGACTCCGACAGAATCAGATCACGTACCCGCTTCATGTTGTCATCTCTCGTGGACATTCGACCAAGTCTTTTTCTTTGTTGTTAATGCTCGTGCTTCATCGCTCCAACTTCTGTCTAAATTGAAAGTGTCTGTTCGCAACTAGAGGCCACTCCCGCGCTGTGTAGAAAGTATTCGACAAATATAGGCGCACCATACACACCTTTCCTCGCCAGACCAGAAAAAAGTAATAGGGAGTTTTAGAATAGCGTTTAGAATAGGGTTTTAGAATACGGAGACAGAAACGAGATTCAGTGTTTATTCTAGGCTTTGTTTTATGAGAAGGAAAACTGTTTTCCGAGCTCCTTAGTAAATTTCACTTGCGTTTCGGCATTATTCCCCGTGTTTCCAACGCAACACCAGGGACGAACAAGATGGCATAAAAACGTTGTGATCAATGCACACTGGCTTTGCTACGGCTCGTTGGCCAACTCCATGAGAAGTCTATCGCAGCTGGATCGAGAGAACGTACGAGCCGCAGGTGGTCGTGCGTTCAGATGCCGCCGCTTCACTTGCGGCAGTGTTTCGCTTTGCCACCTGCCTGTCGAGCCTTTTCGAACCTGACGCCAGCACACCAGAGAAAGGAAACAAAAGCCCATATGACACCACAGGGCAGGTATTTCGGGACTACTTGGGGCCAAAGGGGGCCAAATATGGACAAAACACCGTCCCACACGTAAGCCGTGGGACATCGGCACAACGGCGGTATATGCAGGAAGCCTAAATCGGTACGTCTGGTCAGTCAGATGTACTACCTCTACGTCTTATAGCCCATATCTACCTCTAGGACGAATATGCAATTGTCAATTGCGAAACTCCAATCCACTATCAGTGGCATGTCTATGAGCACGGTGCAAACAACGACGGTATGGCGCACATGTGCGCTAATTCCGAGAGCTAGGGCCCCATATCTCGGACAGCAGGAGGGTAAAGGCGCAGAGATCGTGTTCCTATTTTATTCCAGCGCTGACCTTTTCGTCCATGGTCACTGGCTCGAACGTCTTCGATTTGCCATAATCGCCACTATCTGCCAGTCGGGGGTGGGTAGCGCTAAAGCAGGAATAGAATCAAGCTCAAATAATCCCCGTGTTACAACGACCCCGATGGGATTACTCTCTCTCTCTCTTGATGTTTTCGAACGAACATGCGTTTTGATCTGAGCATCCTCCCCCCCCCCCCCCCCCCCACACACACACACACACACACGCACAAACACTTTCCGTCATTCCCCATCGACCGTGAGGTGTGTGCATCCGAAACTTTTTCGAAATACGACCGCGTTTCCGTGTTTTTCTTTTATATCTCCCCCTTTTACTTTCCTAATTGATTCTGTTCTTTATTTTCTTCGTAATATCTATGCCACTTGATTCTTCCTCGAAATCTCTCGGCCTCGAACAGAGGTCGTGCCGTGAGCCTCGTGTGCGGCGCGCGCGAGCTGCCCTTGCAACTCCCCCGTTTTTTCCTCCCCGCGCCTTACGTAAGCGCGCCGTTCGCTTGGCGTTCCCGACTTGGCACGCCTCGGGCTTGTCCCGGAGACGACGCTGCGTGCGCGTGGCAGACGCGTGTGGTTTGCGCTGGCTATAGGATTAGTTAAAACCCAGGTAAAGACAACAGTGCAACCGAATGCCATGAGCGATGCCGACATTGAGCAGTCGAGCGCTGTTCCGTTGTGTCCGTAATTTTATTGTGCAGTAAGAAAAAAAAAAGGAAACTTGAGATAGACAAAGAAACAGATACCACTCTTCACTCGCGGCAGCTTGAATACGGCATGATTGAGGGAGAAGGGAAAGGCGCTGTTAGAAAAAGCATGCTTTGTTTGGGGTCTCATCAACGAAAGAAACGCTACTACTAAATTCCCACAGTGCGTGGGATCAGCATAATTAATTAAATAATTTGTTTAATTATTGAGCCAGCGCCTAAATGCATAACAGCGTGCTTCACTTAATGAATCGTATTTAGTTGCACTGTGTGTACTGTAGCACATTTATTCCGTGTAGCATCTTATGTGGTTACAGGGGAATACACGGAAGCAAAACAATATGTAATCGCCCCCCCCCCCCCCCCCCAAAAAAAAAAAAAAAAAAGTCCGATAGAACCAATTTCACGATGAATGCCGACGTTGTTTTAAATAAAATGGTATTTAGGAGATGTCGCCTTTAATTGGCGCCGGCTACTCCTTTTCACATAGAGATATGACAAAAAACAAAAGAATTAACCTATACGCATTAAAACTAAAAGTCGACTCCAAATTACAATAACACAGAGTCCAGTCACATAAGTACACCAATGCCACACTAAAACTGAAAGTCAACTCAGAAACACAGCGACACAACGTTCAGTCACATAGGTGCACTAAAGTAAACACAAAGTCCGGTCACGTAACTACACTAAAATCAGCAGGGCACATAAGAAAGCACGGTTTAGACTCAAATGAAGGTACATGAATTCAGGCGTTGAACTGGCTTAAGTGATGTCGACGTCGGAATATTGTTTTTCTTTTCTCTTCGTCTTTTTTTTTGTTGTTGCCTAGAATGGACGAATGCGCAAAAATCAGCAGACTTCCGCCATTCTTCCGACTCGGAACTTGTTGTTACGGCAGCAGGATCTCACAGCGGACTCCGCCATCTTTTAAATAGCAAAATATCTTCTTGGCGATACATACGTAGTACTCCTCGTCCGGCAGAGTATTAAGAGCCTGTTGTGGCCTCGGATATTCATGCGCAGAAGCCGCCACTCTCAAAAGTCGACAGCGCATAGTTAGCGCGTGTAGCTCCCAACCGCAGGTTACCACAGGGCCACGAGTTTTAATCCTATCCGTGGGGGTGGGCAAAGTTTTTTCACTTCGCCCTATCGTGAGGGTGAAGCTGGGGATGAGGAGGTGGCCTCACGACGACGGCACAATGAAGAGGATGGCCGCGGCGTAACGAAAGGGACGGACGGACGGACATAGCTAACCCAGTTTAAAGCTTTTAACTAGAAAAAAAGTAAAATGAAAAAAAAAAAAAAGCCTTACTCAACAGCGAAGATGATGAAATCATAGGTTCCACTTCCCAGTCCTCTGAAAACTCTAACCACCTGCATCATCTTCAGGGGAATACCGGCGGCGGAGTGAAACTTGTGTGATCGGTCCATTCCAGGAGCGCCACTGCGCTTCATTCACGGCACCGTTATGGACAATTTTATGGCCTGGAAGATACTTCAGGTTTCGTGCCCTGTTAGGACACGGAACAACAACAAAAAAGCGTGTTTTCAAGTTAGCTTGACGTAAGAGACGACCCTTTTTACATTTTTTAAATAAAAGAAACGCTTGTCATGGCACAAACACGGATATTTATAATTTCGGATGTACTATATGGGCAAAATTGATTCGTGTATGTGCAATTGCCAGCAGACGAAAACTGTGAAAAAACTGCAGGGTTCTGTTTTTTCACACAACTTCGGCTCGGCATTGTCTTTTCACCCACCCTATTTCTGTGCTGAAAACCGGAAGCTTGCAAGCGTCCTTGTTTGTAAGCAGCAAATTGGTCATGGGCCACATGGGCGTTCTAATTGGCTTGTAGTGATTTTGTCGATCCCCACGGCAGTTCTTGCAAACGGGACTGTCGGTCATTCCAAATGCGGAATGATTGGGCTTTCGTCAAATGCCACGTCGAGCCACGGACGGCACAAAAGTGTTGGCCACTATGGGGGACACCATTAGAGTAAGCTGAACCATCGAAATGCGGCATCAACAGCCTAACGGGACAATTCGTTAATTTTTGTAAAGACATAACAAAAATAAGTACCTTGCTGTTTTCTACCTTCACATTGACTTCGTGCTTCCGGCAGCACATGTGAATCCAGCAGCAGCTCCAGCTTCCTTAGCGTCCTTGTTCAGCGCCTGGCCATAATGTTCAACGACTACGGCTGATATCAGGGAAATTTAGTGTGCGAAGGCAAGCTTTTATTTTTCTGCTCTCCGTGGAAAAGGTACATCGCTCTAGTGAATGATGAGATATTTTTTTGAAGTCGTTCGCTAAAACAAGGTTGAGTTTCGTGGTTGCAGTTTTTTTTTTTTTTGATGTCTCGAAGACTCCAGAAGCGTGAAGACTACTTTCAATATGGAATAACTTTCCAGTCCTTGAAGAGAGAGAGAGAGAGAGAAATAACATTTATTTCCACCAGACTCTCCGCAGCGCCTCTATGCGTCGGCCGGGATCCGGAAGGACTCAGCGGCAGCTAGAGCTTGGCTGATGATTTCACGTTGAGTCTTGCTGTCCGGATTGCGTAGTAAGGCCTCCCAGGATTTTATCGTATTTGAGCTATCATATATTGCTTCGCACGTCCACACCATGTGTACCATATTGCCTACTTCATTGCAGAATCTGCCCTGTGGTTTGAAGACTTCTGATAGAATTTACTGTATTGACTCTTTTCGCGGCGATCCCGTGGGCGCTGCCATGTTTGATCACGTGGTGACGCGTCCATTGCTTGCCTCAACTGCCTCCGTTGCCTCCTTGTTTACAATGGAAGTGTATGACGCCGGCGCGGCTTTGTTTTGGGAGATATCGTGGACGGTAGCTGGGTGGAAGACACGAAGCTTTGATCACAGCTTCAGATAACATGTAAAAGCGCTTTCGAAGCACATTAAGCTTTGTCCTAACGGCGCGAGCAGCGTATAAGGTGCTTGTTCTAAAAGCGGGGCTAAATATGTATTCCAATCTATCCAAACATTCCGCTCATGAATTCAGTCAGGATTAATGTGTTTTGCTCTTTTTCTTTATTCAGCAAATACTTTGAAGCAGTGGCTTGTCAGTTTCTGAATCAGTGAAGTTCCTCGGTGCGGCCACTATCTGATTATTTTCTGCCTAATCACTCGCGGGTGTGCTCAGTTCCGATAGATTTGTTCTTGCTGCGCACCAGGCTTGAAACGTGGCTATTTTGTACATTATAATACCTTGTAGCAAATATATATTACCGCTAGTAACTCGCTGCGTGATAGCTGGGTGATAACTGCTGCGTGATAGCTGGGACACCCTGTATATATGAAGCCAAACCGACAATGAGGCCAAGGAAAGCATCGGGAAAATTAGCTGTGGTTCAAATGGAAATGTAGAAAATTATAATAAAAAATGGAAATGAAAGTGGACCAAAAGATAACTTGTCGCCAGTGGGCGCCGAACCCACAACCTCGGCAATTCCGCGTACGTTGCACTACCATTTGTGCTACGGCGACGGCTATTAATCCGTCCACTAACTTGGATATTTATGGTATTTCCCTTTTTATCAGGAAGGTAATTCAACCCTGACGTCCCCAGGTAACAATCTTCCGTGGCCATTTCTTCACTAGAGCTCAATAACATTTCTTCACTGCATGAGTCATCTTCAACATGTTTTTTTAGAAATCGAACCTTAAAGGCTCACAAGTGGGCGGAATGGGGCATAGCGCCTGTAAATTGGTTTTAATGTATCACTAGATCTCATCAATTTCTGATTTCTCTAATTTACTGCAAAACTCGGTATTCGTTCATTCCTCCTACTGACAATTCGTGACGAGAGCAAATGGGCTGCCTTCGAATAAACGCCTTAGAAATAGTTTGGGGGACTACTTGAAAGTCTTCTTTGTTTCATGTGATAGAAGAAGCAAAAAGCAGCTCCAATTGCTAATCCGCCCGTTAAACATGTTTTTATCACTGTCATTACCATATGAATAGCAGCTGTCCTTGAACTTTATTGTTGTAATTGCAGTCTTTGTACTTTATTGTTCAAGGACTGCTGTTAGAGTGTATGTACCCTGCGTCCACCACGCGGTCCTCGGGTTTGTCCGTTTTTATCGCGTCGATGATCAAGGACACCGCGGGGAAACAGGGTTCTATTCTTGCTCGTCGCACTTCCTTCCTTGCTTGTTTCCTATGAGCTACGCGGAGTATTACCGGGTTTTTTGGTGAACCAAGGATGCATGGATTTGCCATTTAGTGGCTTTGACATTGTTACTGCTTTAGCCACAGTAGCCTACAGTCAGCTTCCATAGATTCAAAATCACTTGGTTAAACTTTTTCACTATCTGTGCAGTGCTTGAGTGTCCGCACTGATGTCCACATGTCGGTATTCGAGAAAAAAAAAAGAAAAAAAAAAGTCCTGTGTAGTTTGATTGTATATGGCAAGCCTGAGTTTTAAATATACAAACGCTTAATTATATCATTAGAGCACCTAGTCATGCCAAAAAGCATGAATTGCCATTGTTTGTTTCGGAATTTGAGGAGGGCGAGTGCAGTATCGATGTGTGACCTGCAGGCCCCGCAACTTTTTGAAGCAGTTAATGCCGAGAAACCTAATAGTATTGTAAGCGCGTACTAGTAAGCGCGTAGTATTGTCGACAATGCTTTATAGCCTCTATATATCACTATCTCATCTTTTTCACTCCAAGCATTGTTACAAGACGCACACAGCAATACAAAATGAAAATTGTTGTTTTTCTTGTTTTAGTCTACGGCAGCTGAAATGGAAATGCGGCATATTGTTTCTACAGCTTTCATTACCGTGGGTGAGCATAGACGGCCATCTAGATATTCTTTTTTTTTACTGATAAATTATGGTGTATCAATGGGACAGGACACAATATGACATTTGCGTGATGCGACCAGTTTGGTATGTCCCATCGAGGCTGACGGAAAGGAGATCGTTATCTCATACCACAGTTATCACTATCGCTTCCATGATAGCTTTTGGCTGTAAACCATAAGGTTATTGTTATCAAAATAAGAAATTATGGGGTCTTACGTGCCAAAACCACGGTTTGATGTTATGTCTGTCTGTCTGTCTGTCTGTCTGTCTGTCTGTCTGTCTGTCTGTCTGTCTGTCTGTCTGTCTGTCTGTCTGTCCGTCCGTCCGTCCGTCCGTCCGTCCGTCCGTCCGTCTGTCTGTCTGTCTGTCTGTCTGTCTGTCTGTCTGTCTGTCTGTCTGTCTGTCTGTCTGTCTGTCTGTCTGTCTGTCTGTCTGTCTGTCTGTCTGTCTGTCTGTCTGTCTGTCTGTCTGTCTGTCTGTCTGTCTGTCTGTCTGTCTGTCTGTCTGTCTGTCTGTCTGTCTGTCTGTCTGTCTGTCTGTCTGTCTGTCTGTCTGTCTGTCTGTCTGTCTGTCTGTCTGTCTGTCTGTCTGTCTGTCTGTCTGTCTGTCTGTCTGTCTGTCTGTCTGTCTGTCTGTCTGTCTGTCTGTCTGTCTGTCTGTCTGTCTGTCTGTCTGTCTGTCTGTCTGTCTGTCTGTCTGTCTGTCTGTCTGTCTGTCTGTCTGTCTGTCTGTCTGTCTGTCTGTCTGTCTGTCTGTCTGTCTGTCTGTCTGTCTGTCTGTCTGTCTGTCTGTCTGTCTGTCTGTCTGTCTGTCTGTCTGTCTGTCTGTCTGTCTGTCTGTCTGTCTGTCTGTCTGTCTGTCTGTCTGTCTGTCTGTCTGTCTGTCTGTCTGTCTGTCTGTCTGTCTGTCTGTCTGTCTGTCTGTCTGTCTGTCTGTCTGTCTGTCTGTCTGTCTGTCTGTCTGTCTGTCTGTCTGTCTGTCTGTCTGTCTGTCTGTCTGTCTGTCTGTCTGTCTGTCTGTCTGTCTGTCTGTCTGTCTGTCTGTCTGTCTGTCTGTCTGTCTGTCTGTCTGTCTGTCTGTCTGTCTGTCTGTCTGTCTGTCTGTCTGTCTGTCTGTCTGTCTGTCTGTCTGTCTGTCTGTCTGTCTGTCTGTCTGTCTGTCTGTCTGTCTGTCTGTCTGTCTGTCTGTCTGTCTGTCTGTCTGTCTGTCTGTCTGTCTGTCTGTCTGTCTGTCTGTCTGTCTGTCTGTCTGTCTGTCTGTCTGTCTGTCTGTCTGTCTGTCTGTCTGTCTGTCTGTCTGTCGTTTTAGCATCCTCGCATCCCGTTCTCTTCAATTCGTCGTCATCATATCGCCTTTGTCGTTCCGTCCATGTCATTCCCTCTCTGTCATTCTATCGCAATCTTGCTATCGTGATTCAATCGTGATTATTCCGCCGGTGTCATGCAATCGTCCTCATGCCGCCATACTCATGGGCCATACTTGGCACACCAGGGACATACCGAAGTGGGACGATACCGGAGAAAAGTGTACATCGAATATGGTCGAAGTAACGGAACTCGCAAAATGACTACTGCAGATTTTTAAATAAGCCATAACTTCAGCAATACGGTGTGTCGCTACATTGGTTCAATGCTAATCGCATTACCGTCGACAGACACCGTGAGATGGGTTCTACCTCATTGTGTTCTTTCACTCTTGCAGCGTGAGTGTTTGCGTGTGATAAGTGTCTTTTATTATATTTTTTATTATCACCTTTATTTATGGTATTTATTTTAAAGCAAACGTATTACATTTGTTTTTTTTGCATAAAAGTGAAATGGAGTCGCCGGAGGCCCACTGCTACCAACCTCTCCAGTTGAACTTCATTTAATCCGACCTACCTACCCCGACCTGACTTATAAGGCATACCGTGGTGGGGGGCTTCGGATTAATTTTGAATACCTGGGGTTCTTTGACGTGTACCCAATCTACGGTACATGAGAGTTTTTGCATTCCATCCCCATCGGAATGGGGCTGCCGGGGCGGGGATAGAATCCGCGAATTGGGTGCGCATCGCCAAGTCTCTTGATATATTTTTTGGACTCACCAAGTTGATATGAAATTTCTTTGAATATGTGTTTCTTTAAAAAGAGAGAGAGATAGAGAAAAAGTTTGGAGGACGCTTAAGCTTCGCCTTTAAAAGTGGAACGCGATAGTGTTGCGCTAGGTGATTCCAACTTGAGCTTGCAAATTGCCTCATGTCATCCCCCCACCTAAATTTCTGCTGTCCTCGAGTGCGCTTGCCTTCCCTTGGCATCCATTCTGTAACGCTAACGGTCGACCGATTATCTGCCCTGCGCATTACATGGCCTGCCCAGCTCCGTTTCTATGGCTAGGATCCCGGGATTTCTTCGTGGCGTAACGTCGACAGAAAACAGTGGTGGGCCGATCCCGGCAGCAGTGCTGGACAGAGCAATGGAGCTGATACCCCCGTAAGGCAGAGGCTATAAGCAGTGACTCATCGCAAGCAAAAAGGGGTTTGTGTTTGAGTTTCCGCCATAACAGAATTATTTTTTCTCGTATATTCAAATTACAATGCGACGCTATCACGTCTGTAGGTTGTGTGTAAGTCGAACCTTACGAATTTTCTACGCATTTTACTTTGAAAAATTCAATTAGTTCAGTAACGCCTACACACCACGCGGAGGGCCTGCGTGGTTTTGGCTCGGGATGAATTTTTTTTTCTGACTGAAAACACCGCCGACGGCGGACGCCGACACCGGATTTTCTTGGACACGAGGCCCTTAACGCTATCGGGTGACTATATAAAAAAATTCTTAAATACTGATTGCTGGAAATCTAGGTACGAATCGCCCACACAAAGGCAACAACAAACGCTTTCGACGGGGTTTTTTCTTTATGTGAAGTGTTGTAAGTGATTAGAATGTGACTTGGATTCAGCGGATATTACATTGTACGTGCTGTCTTACCAGGGGATTAAAGAGACACTATAGAACAACAATAAATTGATTCGGACAGGTAAAGTATTCTTTAAAATCTCTATTATCATTCATTATGCAGGAAAAGGGTGATTATTACGGATACAATCTAGGCCGAACCACCCATTCTTTCCGCCGTAACAGAATTATTTTTTCTCGTATATTCAAATTACAATGCGACGCTATCACGTCTGTAGGTTGTGTGTAAGTCGTACCTTACGAATTTTCTACGCATTTTACTTTGAAAAATTCAATTAGTTCAGTAACGCCTACACACCACCGTAGCCCGAATGGGCGCCGAATTCTGGGCTACGGCACGTCAGTTTGACGCCGCGCATTTCAAAGTATTTTCACTAGGGGAGTCGGAAAAGCGAATATTTAAAATCAAATCGAATACAAATATTCGAAAAAAAAAACCGAGTTTCGAATATCGAATAATTCCAATTTCTAAACAAAGTGAAAGGAAAAGTTCACCGAAAGGCTTGTTTACGTTACTTGATACATGTAATGCTGTTAACAACTGGATGTCAGTGCCACTGAGAAGCTTGTAAATTAGAAACAAAGCAAAGTATACAACCATATCTAGTACATCATGACAATAACAGCGTGGCGCCCGCTACTCCGCTGCCTTGAATAAATGTGGCTGTGGTCGTCTGCAAGGGGGATCTCCCCAACAGCAGGTCACCATAAGCATGAAGCAGAGCTATTGTGTAGTGCTCATTGTCGGAACTAAGGACAATACTACAGCACCACTGACCATTGTTTAGAAATCCAAACTTGGTGCGATTGGCCAAATAGCAAATTGATTTGTCTAAATCGAGACTGCGAATTTGTAGGCGGCCTAAGCACATTTACTTAACGGCTGGTAACTATTGTGCATAAGTGACCTCATGCATGTGTTAGCGTTCGGGAACTAGATTGTCTGCTCAACCAACTATGGTTCTCCTGACCAGAGTCCTTGAGAATATTTTCCCCTTGCATCAGTCTTTCCCCCTGTAGAGTGTAAGACCTCTCGTTGCCCCGTATTCAGACGAAACGAATATTCGACGACATTGGATAGCGAATTGTCGAATCAATTATGAATCGAATAGAAAAGACCTTCGATTCGTGTTCGAAATTTCGAATATGCACACACCCCTAATTTTCTCTAAAGTATTGGCCATTTTGGTGCAGGAAAGGTTCTCGAAACTTGCTAGGTTGTTTTATGTAGTCCTTTATTACCGGCAAAAAAAAAAAATTAAATGCCGTGGGACGTCCTTTTCAATAACTCCTCTTTCATGTATTTATTTACTTCGTAAATCAAGTATGATTTGAAAACAACAACAGCTGCAGCAGCAGCAACTGGACCGCAGTAGACGCCGTGGATGCCCATTACGTCATGGCGAGCTGACGCGTCGGAAACTTATTTCAGGAAAGCTTTGCCACCGGTCTGTCATTTTGCGTTTTATCATGTTTACCCGATTTTCTCTCACGGTATAACGGTGGTAGTTTTGCTGTTGCAGAAGTTTCAAGTACAGCTCGGCTTTATATTCCTCTTCGGCGTCCATTTAAAGTGGCAGGCAGTGCATCACATATACGTGCGGGGCATTACTACGACTCCGGACATACCCCGTGGGTTGATTCGCATGCGATGCGTGGTACGGTAAGCTGTCAAGTCCGTTATTTGCGGCGCCGAGCCCTAGCGGTTCAGTTAAACCAATCGCGAATGACAGGTTGTTAGAAAATGCATGTACCAGACTCGCTTTTTCTTTTTCTCTCTCGCTGTCTGCACGGAAACGCACGCAGCCCGTTTAACAGCCGTTCAACGAGAGAGGCTTCTGTTTCGGCGAGAAACCCAACTCTGGTCACGCAACGTTCCACCACGCGGAAACTATGCTCGTCCGCATCGTCGCGATGCAACCGATACAACCACGGCAGCGCGGCATATACCTTGAGTGCCCTAGAACACGCGACGACGAGCTAGCGCCGGCCGGCGAAACCTTTCCGGACGCGCCTTGGGAACGTACGTACGTAGGTATTGCTCGCAGGCTCGCTCGCACGCATTCGTATGCGAAGCGCGCGTGTAGCTTGTGGCGCAGTATTGTAATAGGCTGACACTTTTTTCATCAACACCCCCTGCGCCCCTTCTATCTTTCAGGTGGCACTCGCCGCTGACCCGAGATTAGCGTCGTTGATAATATGCTCGCCTCCACCCGCTGCTTTGCCGTACTCAACTCCCGACCGATGGCTGATTGGAGGGGACATGCTTAGAGGGAAGTGCATATATAGGGCTTGCCAGCTTTGTGATAGCGGCGCATGAGGCGCGCAGTAGGGAAGCAAAATATGTCGTATTCAACAGAACAACACCAGCAGCAACAGCAACAGCAACAAAAAAGAGAAAGAAGCACGTTAGAATCGACAGCATCTATATTATAGTTGCGGTTTCTTTGGCATTTTCACCGTATCAGGGTTTGATTGCATATGAACCGGCATTATTTTTTATGTTTCCTGTATTAGAACGCGATCTCAGCAGATACGTGAGCACTCTGTAGAACTTGAATCAGTTATCGACGAGCAGAAGGGCGGGGGGGGGGGGGGGGGGTTGGAGGTGGGTGCATAGCAGCAAAGATTGCATTAAGCCTTCATGAATTTTAATTTGCTACGAGAAACATTCGGAGTGTCGAGAGATCCATTCGCGCATGGAAATTGAGGACACCATACATTCCAATTCTGTTGCACCGATGCACATGTCATAAGGATTTGCAGCATCTTTCTGCGCTCACAAGATACGCATTAAAGATTACGAGATCCGCATTTCATTACACGCACAAACAAGGAAAAAACTATAACGGCGTTTTCTGGCATTTGCTCAAGCAGCACTTAATGTGATAGCATTTTTATGCATGGACTTAGACTTGATACAAAGACTTCGACATTAGCTACGTCTTTAATCTCAGTCTGACTCGTGACATCGCTTGTGTGACTGACTGCGACGTTAGTATATAGGCCCAGTTCTGCGGCTCATTTCACTCAAACAACAAATAGAAGCTCGACATTTGGTTTGCTGTGTCTTTCCGTCCGTCCTTTTCTTTACGCCAGTAATGACGACGGCCGTAGTCATTATCGATCTTCTCCTCAGCCTCATCCTTGCCATAGGGCGAAGAAAAATAAAGCTTTCGGTGCAGGTAGCCCAGAGCCCAGAAAACCGGCTGATGTAGCACGACACCTTGAGCCACAAAGTAGCGTATCTCTATTCTGCGTAATCACACAATAAGTTACACTATAAGTCTTGGTATTCCGGGTAACGTTAGCCAAGCCGTAAAAAAAAAAAGAACAATTGGTACAATATGCGTTTAATAGATACGGTTTTAGATCAGTCCTCTTTCTCCCCCAGAATAAATCTTGTCTACTAATGGTCTTGACAAGTATAGAAGAATAATTAACCAATCTTTGAATGATTTTTGAATTAAGGGCGTGACTTTGAACCGAAGGCAAAGGTGCTATTGCATCCTAAAGCTTCCCCTTCAGCGGTTTCAAGCGCGAAATGTTCCGCCTAATTATTGTTGTTAATTAGTTTTGCGATATATTCGTATCGCAAGAAATACCTGCGGCGTGGTTTCGCTCCAGCGCGCCGCAACCCTAGCGCACCGCGCACTCGGTATAACCAGCCGGTCATTGCGTAGGCGGTGATCGTCACGCGGAACGCGCAGCTCCCGATCGGTGGCCGCCAACTCCAACATAGACAGCTTGCCACTTTTGGGTGGTTTCCGAGTTAGGTAATAAGTGGTGTGTGAGCTCCTTGAAATCACTCTTGGGACCACTGGTATCGCGACACGCGAGTGCGTAATCACGCGGCGCATTACGTATTTCGCGCGCTAAGAGGAAAGCGCGGAAAAAAAAGTAATTACGCAGGACATACCGGCGCTGAAAATGGCTGAATGGGATGTTATAAGACGCAATTAGAGCTATTCCCTCGAAAGTGACGTCCTTATAGCTCGAGAAATAACTATTGATTAATTAATCTTCTCTAATTATCCAGGTAATTAGTGCACAAAATTATTCAGGTGGTGGAAGAACTGGTGATGGAACATCGTTGGTCTTCTTTCTGGGGTTTTGCGTGCCAAAACCAGTCCTGATTATGATGCACGCCGTAGTGGAAGGCTCCGGAATAACTTGGACCACCTGGGGTTCTTTAACGTGCAACGCAAGCACAAGGGCGTTTTTGCATTTCGCCTCCATCGATATGCGGCCGCCGCGGCAGGGATTCGATCCCGTGACCTCGTGCTGAGCAGCGCAACGCCTTAGCTAAATGAGCCACCGCGGCGGGTAATCGTTGTTCCCATAACCGTATGTTGTATATGGTTTTTTAAAAGATTGGCTAACGGTTAGCAGTGACAGCCTGTATATAGTCACCTCATAGTTACGGGCATCTGTAAAGCCCACCGACCTGCTAGTAGAAGAGCGCATGCTATTCGATGGTTTCATTATTTTATCACGTAATGCGTTGCACACAAACGTTGGCAAAAGTCGCGGAAGGTAGCCAACCAATCACTTGCGTTTTTGAACCAACTATTTGTCCGCCACTCACGTCCTTGCGGCAATATGCTTCGGTGCGGGACACGCCAACCACATGCACAATCGCGCAACTCTCGCTCTTGGTAATTTGTGAGTGGTTTTGCACCGCACACAGAATTAGAGAGTGGTGCCGTCTGTGCATAATGGGCCTCTTCGATTATGCAATCCCGGACTGTCCGCAAACCGTCCGCGGCTTCCGGTCTGACTAGCCCTGACAGAAGAGCGCGTCACAGTCACGTGATCCAGCTGTCGGGGACTGTCCGAGATTTCGGTCGAAGCACCGCGGCCGGAAGTCACTCTACTGGCTGCCGTCGTCTGCTCTTTGCTACTCGTAGATAGCCCCCTACCCAGCGTTTTTATTAGCGTGGCCTCCGAAATGGTGCAGTCTCAGAGGCGTACGTCGCCGACACACCATGAAGCTAGCAAAGTGTAATCGTAGCCTGAGCGCGTAGAATGTTTTCGCAAAGCGTTTATTACGTCGCGCTAGCCAGCTCATTGCCTGAGAAATTTAAGTTGAATTCCCACACGGACGTAAGCAAAATCGTGGTGGTGATGAAATATATTTGTTGGCCCCGAAATTGCTGCGGAGAGACTCCGAAATTATGGTCGTGCCACGTCGCTGTTCATGCAGAAAGCACCCGCGAACATCCTCAAAGCTCGCGAGACCGTCTGCTAATTAAAAGCCCGACGCGTGAGAGAGCGCGTGTACACCGTCTACTAATCCTGCACGTCAAAAATCAAACGCTCGAACTTGGTAGCAGAAGGGATCAACAGATATGTCAACAGCAATCCGCGAAGCTCCTATTGTATACCACCCCAGCTACCGGCGTGAAATAGCCATATGCAATATATGATTCCTTGCACGTACGCTAGTTTCACTTACCTGAAAAGCAAAATTTACCTGCTTACTGCGTACGTATATAGCAATGAGCATGACAGATTTCGTGAAGCACATTAAGAAAAGCAAGCATGTGCGCCTGATCGCTGTGCTTCTTTCTTTAAAAAAACACGCAGACGAAAGCTACAACAATTAGACGGCTCGTAAAAAACTTGCATGATGGCACACAAAGCACCGATGTAACAGAAGCGTTAACTCAATGCACAGTAGTTGCCGTCTGGAGCGCGCAAAGTACGCAGAAGCACACGGAATCTTTCACAACATGGCGTCAAACACCGCGCACATCTTTTTAAAGAGAGCCGTCGTCTGCTAGCTACTTGCGCTTGTCCGAGCAAACATCTGCTGACAGCTCCAACAGTCCGCGGGCAGTCCGGAACTTCCGGTCCGTGAAGAAACGAACGCGCTTCTGACAACACTCGGACTAGTGGGCGGAGCTTCGGAAGCTGTCCGAGCAAAATCGAATGCGGCACAGCAGTCCCAAGCAGTCCGGGACTGTCAGGGACTGATAATCGAAGAGGCCCATTATTCGGTGGCCACAATAGGCAATACTGCAGCGGAGGAGGATGACGTTGTGTGCATTCGTCTTCAGAAGAAGGCGTTGTAGCATGTGGCAGCCTTTTGCTGTTGCAGTAAATGAGCGGTGCACCACAGAAATTGCTGAAGTGTGCCGATTTTTTTTTCCGAGACCGAGAATTATGGGTGTACTAGTAGCTCGTAAAGCTTGAATCCCCCATACTCACACGGGGTAACTGAGATTTTAGCATAGTGCTACCACTTTATCGTAGCCGTTGGCGACGCCCCCCAGTGGTTGACTGGGTTTGCGTTCGGTTTATTGAACATGCGCAGTTAGGGAGAGGTGGGTAATGGTAACACTATGCTGAAATACACGGTTTGCGGCGTTTTGCTTTGCTGAACCGTTGTCGAAAGCAATCTAGAATAGCTGCCTTACTGAGATCTTCAACATATCTCCGTACATTTCCAGATCGCTTCCTTATAGCTCGTCTCGTCTGTCTTGCTTGCATGGCTGCAAGTCGTCACCACAACAAGAACAGTTACACAAGCCCTGCAACGTACAGTATGTAGGCCTCCATTACTGCTGTTTCTTAGTTTTTCATCGTTTTCCTTCATCGATCTTCAGTGCGAGCGCACTGGAGCAGTAATACGCAAACGCGCGCCGCCTTTTACTGGCGAATAGCCTGGACATGCGCATCTCAACCTACATTGAATAAATCTGTACATACGTAGCTGTTGCTTTCAAAGCTGGCTTCACCAATATAAGAGTGCTTGCGCGGAGAAGCTCACTTCTGTGATTCCCGTCGTTTTAGATGTGATAGCGCGGTATGCTATAAGTACGAAAGCATGCCTTGTAACGGAGAAGATTGCCGTGTCAGCATTGTTTGTTTGTCATTATGAATGAATGAATGAATGAATCTCTGCTATTTAGAACCTAAGCACTCATGATTGTGAGACTGACGATCAACCGATTGTCCACAAACTGTATGCACAGAAAAGATGTAAGGTCTCGCGACGCAACGTGCTGTGTGGGCTGCATGCTGAGGAATGAGGATACATATCTGCTGTTTCCAGTACCTTGGCGTTACAAGTGGCACACATCAATATGGAAGGTGGAGCAAACACATTCTAGGTTGCGTGGAGGAGCGTCTGATGGTCGTGGGAAGTCCCAGCGCGAATACTGGGAAGATTGAAGCAATCTGACGGTTGTCAAAGATAAGCCAAATACAGCTAGAAGGAGAGTGGCAGGTTGTTGAAGACTTCAGAAAGTAGCGCTGTGGCAGAACGCATAGAATTCCGAGAAAATGTCATCGATTGCCTGTCCGTACTATCACGTAGTAGGGCGAAGAAGCTGCAAGTGTCTCATCTTTTATTTTTCGATCCATGTGCTTGTGAATCTGGACTTACGGTTCTGCTTAAGAAAACCATTCAATGGCGGCTTTCATCTTGCACAGAGAAATTAAATAAATTATGGCGTAAATACGTATTCACAATTACGAGCAAAAGTTTTAAGACTGCAAGCGGACCTTGATTTATGATATGCTCTTCTTTTCTTTCTTATTTTTTTTCTTGCTCAAAAGCGCAGTCTCAAATCGAGTAATACAACGCATGCGTACGTGTTTGACGAATGTACCGCATGTTACAACTTCATGCGGCACGTCCGCGCAAGGAGAAAATAAAAATTTTTGCTGATGCCGTATTCTCCATTTTTTTTTTTTTTTTTGTAGATCGCTTTCGACAGTTAAGGTCGGACATTCAAACTCCCATGGAGCACAGCGACGCTGTAGTGGTCGCGCTCTACGAAATTGCTGAACTGGTGGCCTAAGCGTGCCTTGTGGTTTTCACAACATTGTAGAAATTTCAGGAGACCGTGTGCTACTATATTTCGCCTTTGTTCATGCTCGTCAGCTTTTGTACTTACTCTACTTACTCCATCGAAGTCCTAGTAGTTAAACTAACTATTCGCTAGCTAGACTCTGACATCTGAATGAATTCTGATGGTCGTTTAATTACCGCCAACTCAGCGTGAAGAACCACAGACACTGCTTTCTACGACCTCATGCTGAGCACGAGGTTGCGGGTTCGACTCTTGGCAGTGGTGGAAAATTCTGACAGAGGTGGAATAGAAAAATGCTCATATACTGAGCACTGCGTGCACCTTAAAGAACCCCAGGTGGTCAAAGCTAAACGAGAGCCCTCCACTACGTAGTCTCTTATAGTCCCAGTGTTGCTTTGGGAGATCAAAATCAATCAATCAATCAATCAATCAATCAATCAATCAATCAATCAATCAATCAATGGTCAAAATTTAAATATAGCTACAAGAGGGGCAAGCTATGTTTTTCATCGGGCATGTAGGTCCCTCGCTGTGCACAGTGGAGCAATAAATAGCTCCGGTGTTCCTGTAAGGGTGACCTAATGACTGGGAACGCTTATTTACAAGGTTCGCAGAGTACTGAGGGGCGCTTTAAAGTATTGTTTGCAAAATTAGAAAGAAAGCTCCTGTTTTATTCTATTTACCAAGTTGTTCGCGGAAATTCAGCAAACTGTAACCGTAAATGAATCCTATGTCACTAAAATTTGATTGAATACTTTATTTTCAGCAAGAAAAAAAAATCAAACGAGGTCCTATCGGCACAAAGGAAATCTGTACATTACAAAAACGACCAAGACACACATCACAATTCTCTTACTATTCATAAGTAAAATATTTACACCTCTGAACAACGCGACAAGATGCGTCGCGAGCGCACGTGCTTTTCTACACGTAGCGTGACATGGAGTCATGTTAGCCGAAGCGCTTGCGTGCGCTAGACTGAATAACGGCATCGTTGCGTGTGCCAAGCGCGTTATGCGCAGTGATACCAGCAGTCGTTCGCTCAGAATTTGATGGAGATTACGGCAGCATCAGCCTGCGTGTCTTTGTCGCGTATATCGTTTTCCCAAGCTGCATTTACGTGGCCGTTAAGATGAGTGCCGTTGCCAGAGCGTTTAGTCACGTCGGGAAATCCGTTTGCAAGGTGATGCGTGGAAGGTGAAAGGTCAAGGTTCGTGCTGGCCACGTTCTTGTGAAGAGTCTGGATGGCCTTGAGCTCTTGAGCAGTGCCCTTGGTTTTCGAGGCGCTTTGGTTTCCATTCTTCGGCATTACTTTTTGGAAGGCCGTGTTGTCTAGTCCAGCCACCGGACACTCAACGAAGAGGTAGACGACGATGGCGAACCCGTATGACATGAGGACCAAAGCTAAATATATCTGGGTCTGTGAAAAGAAAAAAAAAGAAAGAAGAAGGGAATAGTTAGATTATGGGGGGACCACACTGAACTAGTACAGAGAGCGTAGTACACTTTGCATAGCATAGCACGCTTGTCTAAGCAGTGTACGCATAGCCACAAGGATTCAAACTCGAGAAAATATGGCTGGGGCTTATTGAAATGCTAAATACAGTTGACTGTACAAGATAGGCTAAATTGTGTCGACTCGCGTAGTTAAGGTTACTTTTTTTCTGCTGTAACAGTATAGTAGCGGAATGGTTAACATGAAAACTGAAATCAAAATTATGCAGATCCAACCCTCATCTTGGAATCTCTGTGAGGCGAAGCTTTTGTGAAGTGGTTAATGAAATGCTATAAGTTTGCCCATTTCATTCGTGCGTTGTTGGCGTAAAGGAAACTGGCGCGCGCGCACCCATCATCGCAATTTGACACATGTGGTGATCATCTCAAAAAGCTATAGATATATAGTTGACATTGGCACAGTATATAAGCGTACTGTCGCGATGAAAAGAAACGCGAACAGCAGAGCGCGTGGCCGAAGCATAACTGAAGGTATGCCGCGCCGTCCAGTCATCATCACCATTGCCAGGCGCGCACGTCCGGTTTGATCACGCTGTGCGATGAAGCACCCCCTATACTGCGATATTTTTCTTTCTGTTCTGCTTCTCTTTTATTCGAAAACGAGAAAAGGTGACGGCGCAGTAATGATGACAGCGCAAACTGTATACAGTTTACACACAAAAATATCGCAGTATAGGGGGTTGTTATGATCGGCTTGGGACTGCACCTGTCAAATGTGGGAATCAAGCTCGAGCGCCTTTCCCGTGACGAGATAATCCTCTTTCATCCCCGAGAGAGCGTCTCACCTCTACGGAGCAGACGAAAACGGCGAGCTACCAAGAAGGAGGACTCGAGGGAGAGGAGGTCGTCAACTTGACCGCCCGACAGAGGTCTGACACTTCCACAAGTTCCCCGAAGGAGTCATCGGCAGGTTATGATCTTCCTGGAATTTGTATCTCCAATGTGGGAAGCAAGCCCCAGCGCTTTTCCCGTGACGAGATAATCCCCTTCCTCCCCGAGAAAGCCGTCTCACCTCTACGGAGCAGACGAAAACGGCGAGCTACCAAGAAGGAAGACCCGAGGGAGAGGAGGTCGTCAGCTTGACCACCGGAGAGAGGACTTCCCCGAAGGAAACATCGGCCACCACGAGGGAATTTAAGGCCGTCCTGGCCCCCGTGTTAATCAGAACCGCTCGAGACTCGGATAGAGTCAAATGCACATCGTACAGCGCGATCACACCGGACGTGCGCGCCTGTAAATGGTGATAACTGGACGCGCACTATACCTTCAGTTACGTATGCTTCGGCCACGCGCTCCGCTGTTAGCGTTTCTTTTCATCGCGATAGTACATGTGGTAGTGGCCTAATGTTTGAAGCATGGGGATGCTGTGCTGGGGGTCAGGGGTTCGGTGCCACCATCGGGCACGTAACTGTTTCTTTTTCTTTTTTAAGTTTGAGCTGTTTGACAAGACAACAGCACCAAGCAGGTGACGGTCAGGAAAGTCTGAGAGGGTTCGCAAAGAAAGCTTCGCTTTAATATTGTCACACCAGGATTTTTGGGGTCCCGCTGCACTAACGAACATGGTCGTGCTGCAGAGACTAGTTAAGCATTGTACTTATGCGAAGGGTCGCTGCATACAGGATAGGGTTGCTGGCTAAAGAGGAGAAATTACTACTACTACTACTAGCCCGGGCATTCTGTAAACGTGTTGGAAATACAGTAAGTGTTCGTTATTGTTCCTTCTCCTCTACTCTACTACTCGCCATGGTGGCTTAGCGACTATTTAACTTATCCTTCCCATCCCGTAGTCAGTTTTGGATCTGGCTAGCAAAAGGGTATTGAAAGCGCGCAGCATTAATGCAGTTAAGACATTTGTACGGAATCAACCTGGAAGTATTAGCACAAAAGCATGTTATGCAGAATGACCATTTTATAGCATTTCTAGCATCCAAACTGGGTCCAAACTCATCGCCAGCTGTGTGTCGATGAGTCTTCAGCATGAAGAATCCGCGATATCTGTGTTCTATCTTTGTATTGCACTATAGCACACTTATTCTTTACTGTAATTTATTGCAGTTTCCCGCAATAATGGATAAAATAGACAATGCATGCTGAAAACACATGCTAGTAGAGCAAGTGGTTTTTTCTCTTGCACAGCTTGACACCTGGCTGCTCATTGAGCCTCTCAGAGGTCGACGTCCCTGGCCAATCGAACCTCGCGTGCTTTCTTGTGTAACGCTGCCTTCGACTTCTGGAATTGAATGTAGAACCATAGGTAGCGCATCTGGAGGATTTATGTGCACTTCCACTGCTTCAGTTGATGCTATGTTGTAAGTCCCTTCTGTGTTTCTCTTGATATACTTCAGTATTGCGGTTGCGGTTTTGTTTGGTTTTCTTCTTACACTCCATCACGTTTTCCTCATCCCGCCCTTTTTCCACGACCATGCGCAGGCCATAGAAACCGTCCTGAGAAATACTTTCCTTTCTTTTAAAGACTAATTATTCTGTCACTCTCTCTCTGTCAGCGCTCACCTTATCGCATTCTCCTTTGCCGCTGTTGTTTCGAAAAAGCCTGCCCGTGGAACTATATCAACATGCACCAGTCGATAACACGTTTCCTCACATATTAGCCCTATCTCCCTTCCCTAATTCCACTTTCCCAAACAGGCCTCCAGCCATCGTTTTAATGCATTATTCTGACATCTCAGGGAAAAACAAAAAAAGCCAACTCACGTGTAAGAACGGCTGCTGACTGACGAGCTCTCGCCCCAGTACTGTCGTGGAACCCAGCACGAGGAGATGCACCAGGTAGAGCGCGAACGACAGCCTTCCCAGCGGGTACATGATGGGCCAGGCGAGGATCCTGGTGACGAAGCCTCCACGGCCCGTGGCGCAGGCGTACATGACCCACGCGATGCCCATCGCCCACGAGACGCGGTGCAATCCCCCGTAGAAAGCCGACTCGAGCCTCTCCGGCTGGCGGCCGACCATCCAAGTGCGCACGCCAAACAGCGCGGCCAGCGCGAGGACAGCGGCCGCGGCCCAGGCAGCACCCTGGACGAGCCGCGACAGCCGATGTCGCCGCACCGCCAGGACGCCGAAGATCACGCCCACGAACAAAGTGGCGGCGTGCGCGTATGGCTTGATGTAGATCTCGGTCTGCACTTCGGATATCCTCCTGCGTGTTCAGGGCCGGCACGAAATGTCAGAGGAGCGCACACAGTAAAAATCGTTACACCCTAAAGGTCGCCGGTTTGTCCCATGGCTAATATGCCCTTACCCTGAAGGCCATAATAATTTTATTCTGCATGGCAGCGAGCTAAAACTACGGATGTGACGAGAGAAGCCGTATAGTTGAAGACTGTGCATTAATTCGGACCACCTGCTTTGCACCAAAATATCTGACACGAGAGATCTGACAGCGATAGCGACCGAAGTTAACTTCATGTATTCTTCGTGTCATCTGCCACTGCTATGAGCATGTTCACTTGCCTTAAAAAGGTCATCATAAAAGAAAACTTAGTTTGTCCACATTTAATTATTCAATCTTACCCCTTAAGGGTGCCGCTATTAGCCAAACCAGCACTCGTATGGGTGTACAATGTTTTACTGTGCACTTCGTTATTCGCTTAGCCAACCTAAAGCCCACAATGTCAATGATGCGGCAAATAAGAGAGAACACTGATGAATTGAGTATCATATAACTGAGCCTTTTTGTTTTGACGTGCTAGAACAGTTCTCTTCCGAGGCTGGCACCAGCGAGAGCACTCTTCGAGCAGTTGCAAGTGCTCCTCTTCACCCACTAGAAATCGCCATAAGTTCTACTCTCACTAAGCGAGAAAGTATCACTCGGTTATTTGTCTTTAATTCAAATCGAATTTATTTTAAGAAACCGCTTGTGGCAGCTTGCGCGATACCGTTCCTGAAGTTATGAAGAGATGGACACAGAACTCGTATAGAATTCGCTATGTTTATTTAGTTAATTAACACATTTCCCTCTAACATTTATGAATATTTGCTTAGGACGTATGTTGCAAATGTGGAGCTGAATCAGGGTGGTAATAAAATGGTATCCATTTTACCAGAGATCCGGAGATTAGCGATCCATTCCTAAATTGTGCTGCCAAATCTGTTGACGTTCTCGTTAAAACTGTTCCAAACCGCACGAAGACTGCTGTTGGGAATCTATTTGGTGGAATGCCGATGTAATTCGTAGCGCATTTTGGGGACACCTATTTCGACACTCCTGGCCAGTATGACGATTTCTGCTCAATAGTCATGACTCCGTTACTCTTGGGTCTTAGTTCTGCAGTCGCAACATTTGCCCTAAAAAGAATAGCTCGAAAGCTGATTAATCCAACCCTGTTAATTACCTAATTTAATGTATTGATATTTTGCCTATGTCTGCGCTCATCAAGTAACAAACTTGGAAGAGTGGTTTACGATACCTGCCACAGGCGATGTTTGAAAATTTTGCCAAGAGTTTCTTGCTTCTTCTTTTACTTCTTACACATTCATGTATTTGCAAGGCAAGCTTTGAATCACTAAATATCAATGAGACACGTGGAGGGGGATCTTCCGAGGACGTTTTGGGACCCAGGCGACACATTAGAATATATCGCGCGGATCCCTAAAAATCGCCTGCGCATGCCAATAGCTAGAATAGCTACAGCAGCAGTCCAAGCGGATGAAGTGCAATGCTGTCCACGTACTGTGCGAAGCGTAATCATATTCCCTTCGATGTATGCCTGATTTTGTGACCATTGTACTTTTTTTGGCGAAATTGCAAAATAGAAAGTGTCACAAGAGGTATTGAGAAGGCCGAGGGGCGCTAAACATGGGGTGATGATTCATGATATTTGACGGCTTTTGAGAAACTCCTGCCCGGGAACTTGTGAAGGCGCTAAGGTGGGACATGATGTTGCTGTCCAATCTGCGGCCGAAAAAAAAAAGAAAGCCCGATGCGGTTCTTGAAGCTTGTATATAGGCGCATTTTTGTAGTGCGCATTTCTTCAACAGGGACATAAGTGGAACTGAAACGCTGTACCGAAGCACACTGTATGCACCACCAGCATTTTCATGCTTTCCGATGTGCTTAAGCAAGAAGGGCTCATGTTTCATAGCACTGGTGGGTTATACTTTACATAGTCCACAAAAAGAGCTTGAAAAAAATTGCAGTAGATACACTCTGAAAATTAAAGCTCACATTCGTTGGGGCGTATCTCGTCCTCGAAAAAGAATCGTCATGTGTCTTCCTTGAGTTTCCTTTCTTGGAAACTATTTGCGCACGCTGCTTTCCTGTCAAGAATGCTATGCCACGCTGATAACGCGTATGCCTTTCGTGACATGGAAGTTTCGGGCGCGTGGTGTTAAAGAAAAAAAGGCACACAATATGGATGACGACTGTTGTTTGGGGACAATGTAAGCCCCCAGAGGGTGAAACTTTTTTTTAAGGGTGTAGTGCTCAGGCGGACTCACGTCTGCTACTAATAGAAAAATTGGAGCAAAGCCACCTAACCGTGTCCTTAGCATAACTAAATACTTTGACCAGGACCAAATACGATCAATGAAAACGCCAAGGAACCTATGTTGCGGCAACACGATTGTTTCATAAAGTCAACAGATAGCATATACTAAGCCTCCGGAAGGTATTGAAGAAAGAGCTGATTCTCTATACGTATTTCGTACGTGAGGCAGCCATTTTAGGCTGCTGTGAAAAAACCTTCAGTGAACCTATGTTTCACAATGTAAAGTATAGAAACGTTTACGACCTTCACAGCGTAGCGTGAGCCGCTACACATTGTGAACGCAATAGCTCCAGACTTTTCTGATGTCATTACAAATAATTTGGACAGCAGGAATTTCTTGCATGCAATATTCATATATTGCGCGCAGGGTGCCATATCAGACATCATATACTTAAAACGAGACGTGCACAGGCACTGGTATGCTCTTTTTGAGATCAGTGAGACTGATGTTAGAGACGTTGTACTTAAAACACCACTTCTTGGAGCACCACGAGACACATTATGCGAATTCATATGGCACACATATCGCGGTCGACATGTTAGCTGCATGTCAACGAGATAAGTCAATGGCAAGATGAAATTTTCAGTTGTAACAAAAAGAGATTTTGTCGTATTTTGAAGGGAATTGGTGTCATCGTGTCAGAAAATTCCTGTCCAGGCGAGATAAATTTCTGTAGTGCCATCTGACGCCATGTAGCCACAAGGCAGTTTCTGTCGTAATCCTAAAGGCTTGCTTTGTCGTGTACTACACCGGGTCAAGACGTCATAAACATAGAAGAAAACTTGTCGTGTTTTTTTCTCTTTCTATTCCCCCTTTCCCTTACCCCTAATGCAGGGTAGCAAACCGGACGCTCTTCTGGTTGACCCCCTGCCTTTCCTCTCCTTGCTCTCTCTCTCTCTCTCTTGTTGTGTTTTGGGGCATTGTCTATCGCCTTTATCAGTTTGGTAAGATTGATAAAATATAGAATGGGTTGTTTCACACTGATCGTAGCACACCACTACGGCGCTGCGAAGGAAAAAAAAAAACTAAAGAAAAAAACAAGAGATTGTCTTTTGAAAGGTTCCTAAAATAATAAGGTGAAAGTTGCTCTCACAAATTACTTTGTCTCGCAAGAGGATGCTCAGTATTGTAGAAATATCTATGTAGCACTGTAGTGTTCTAATACTTTCTCGCTAGGCTCTCACTCTCTGCGAAGTGCTCGCTAATTAGTGCGTTTAGCCCGCCGCATGTGCGCCAAGCTGCACAACCTGCTCCTAATATTGTGTCACTCGTATTAAGCAGCCGTGGCACAGTGGTTAGAACGACTGGATCGATCGTCATCGAAAGGTCATAATTTTTTGAACTCCGCCAAGATAGAAGCTTTTCTTTGTTTCTTCCCCGCTGTGTTTTGTGATGACAGAACGACCATCTGAAGGAAGGCCACTACGAGAGAATCCGTTTGTGAGATAGAATGGTTATCGCCATTGACCCTGTGATGCCTAAACATAGTTACACATCACGGAAAAGTAGAGGAACTTGTTCACTTTTGTTTCGGGCCATGGAAAGCGCATTTGTACAAAAAAAATTTTAAGGTATCTGAGTTAGAATATAACTAGTACAGTAATTATTTGCAATTGCTTCGCTGAATTGTGCACCACTGAGAACTCGCTCTAAGGATAGCGTGTCAAAAATGCTACTATAGGTTATGGTTTAAATTTACCGCGCTATAAAAAATTTGAGGCATCAATACAGCATAGGACATATGATACATTGAGTACCACAGGGTTAAAACGGACTACACAACACTAAAGAAGACAGCACCTCAGTGCTTCAGTTGACAGCGACAGCTGCTTTAAGCACTCAGTGCCACCGCAGTAAACACCAACATTGCAGGTTTTCTTGGTGTTCTCTTTCTCTCTCTCTCTGTTATTTAGTTTCATTTACCCTGGGTGATAAAACGACCACATAAAGAAAGCCAGATGATAACATGTTTCAGCAGCCGGCAGCACGTCGTTCTGTACTTCTGAAGACGATCGCTTGGTAGTGGGAATTATATCTACGGTACGTGTTCTGAATATTAAAACCTACGTTTACTTTCGAAGCTTTACAACTTTTCACTCGAGGACATTTTCATGCTTATGAATCTCAACGTATTCCCCTATGCTGCTAATGTGAGATATGTATGCATCACAACCGTAAACGAACACCATTTAGACACGAAAAAAAAAACAACAAGATGAAAATGGATAGAAACTGTTATTAAAGTAGAAAAATAGGACATTCCGCCATCTGCACCGAGACTTTGCGCATATAAATGCCAGTCCGATGCTGGAAAGAGCGTGTAGGCTTGTAAAGTGCGCCATCTATTTGTTGGCAAAGTGTCCGTTTAAAACCCGCGTTCCCATGCGGCACGTGTTATGTGTTTCATCAGGAAACATGCCTCGGACACTCACTTCATGTCGGTAGTTATGATGACGCCGAATGGCAGTGCGTCGATGACGTAAGTCTGTATGAGAGTGCCCAGTGACGAGGCAACCACAATGACACCCATTAGCCACATGCACGCCTTAGGCCACCTGAAAAATGAAAAGTGACACTGTTATACAGTCGGCAATGAATAAAAGACGATAATGTGAGTGCGATGCTCTTTAGGAGTATACATTGTTACGGCTCACCGGGACAAATGTTTCTTTCCTGATGTTACTTTGTTGCGCGTGATACGTGTTTGAATAATCTGCATTGCTTATTGTTGTCGAGTGATTAGGGAGGATGGGGCCAGCCAAGATGCGTGACGTGGCGTTTTTACCTCGCCTGCCTCATCACATACTGCACAATGTGTATGTGTGAGAAACAGAGTCAAAGTCCTACTGCATCGCGTCAGGATGGTTCGAGATCGAACGGAATTCTCGCGGTCGAATTGTTGGCTATCGTCATTGGGCCAACGCGCGGGCGTCAACTGTTAAACACAACCACAGATAGGCTTGCACACGCGACTACTTTTCACTTGGCAGCATGGTTGTGGAGTGGGCCGTGGGTGTTGATAAGTGATCATACGCCTGTCAGTGACATACAGACATTTTTTGTGAACCTGGTAAAATTGGGTTCAGTCAATAGATAATATTTCTTGCACGGACAAAATACTATCTGATTTCGACCTCACGCCTACTTAGTACTGTTCTCGTTTAACATTGATGATACCGAAAGCGCAGATCATGGATGTGGTGGCCAGCATCGACAAGGACGTGCTACCGTGCCTGTGTGAGAGGAATTATGCGGAAACGTGCGCGGGCAGCGAAAAACTGTGATCATATTGAGGACTTGTTGGTAGAGGGCATACCTTCGAGAGTGTCCCTTGTTACCTCTAGGTGTCACAGAAGTGCACGAAGAAGTTTAAATCGGGAATATCAATTTTGCTAGCTCTGTACATACGACAAATAAAAAAAATGCAACGTACGTGTTGCCGAAATGCCCGGTTAGCCAGTTTTGGCTAATAAATTACAACGGTTACACCCGGGCTGCATGCTTCGTATTTCGGGTTTACTTTCAACTGCACATTTTTAAGCATTCTGTTCCGTTTCGTTGCATATAAAAATCATAGCGTGATCAACACATTGTCTTTGTATTCATTTAAAATGTTAATTAAGTACATGGAATCCTATTTTAGCAATAGAATGAATAGGTGCGCAAAAATAGGCGAGAAGTTCAGTCGCGAAAAAACAGAGAGAATGCTTGATTGTCTACTTACTTAGGCATTATGGCGGCCAAGATGATGGTGCTGACAATTGCAAGTTGGTAGTCAACAGCAACGTACCAGAAATGAGGGACGCACTGCGTGAGAAGAAGAGGAAGGTTGAGACTTAGATTCGCCGAAAGTAACACCATCTAAACCAGGAGTTGTCCGACCTGAACATTTTTCTTTAGCGTTATAAATAGCCAGCCATTTGAGGGAACTTTGTTACAGTAACAGCATACATGTATATACATACCACTGAAAGCATTGGCGCAAAGCTACATGACTCTAACGGAAACTGTGTCAGGAACTGCTACTACTGTGTTGGGACATATGGCACATCTCTCGGGGAAGGGATGTTAAGTGTCATTGTTGGATAAACTCACCAACACATCTGTAGCTTCCAGCTGCAGTTATTGCAAAAACTGCTGCATATGTGCTCCGACAGACAACATCACATGACCTAAAATTTGAAGTCATCTGCGTCCCGCTCGCGGAGCGTCCAGAGTAATTTAAGCTACGCCTTTGAAAAATATGTCAGCAACCCACGCTAAATTAAATGTATTGCTGGACCAGCGCGGTGGTTCCCTTCTCCTTTCTGGGGGTTTTACCTGCCAAAACCAGTTCTGATTATGAGGCACGCCGTAGTGGAGGGCACCGCAATAATTTTGCCCTCCTGGGGTTCTTTAACGTGCACTACAACGTAAGCACAGGGGCCGCGGTGGTTCCCCTGCTGTGTGGCGTTCCCCTGCTGAGCGCGAGGTCGCGGGTTTGATTCCCGGCCACGCTGTCCGCATTTGATAGGTGCGGGATGCAAAAGCGCTCGTGTACTTAGGTTCAGATACACGTGAAACAGCCCCACGTGATTAAAATTTATCCGAAGCCCGGAATACGGCGTCCTTCAT
This sequence comes from Dermacentor silvarum, assembly GCF_013339745.2. Classification (NCBI taxonomy): domain Eukaryota; kingdom Metazoa; phylum Arthropoda; class Arachnida; order Ixodida; family Ixodidae; genus Dermacentor; species Dermacentor silvarum. Next base: position 217,740,970 of record NC_051154.1, read on the forward strand.
AACCCATTCAGCAGTTCAAGGACGTTAATTCCCATACTTTCATTTTGAAAACCATTGCTGCACTGTTCGCATAGATCTTGCGTGTTTCAGAGTACTTTATTATTCAAAATTACTCTTTACTTATTTACTTAGGGCTAATTACCTAACCTTGTGAGTATACTAACTTTTTGTTTAGATTAGAAAATTGCCAACGTCACGGGAAACAAGATTCAAGCGAATGCAACGCACTTCCTTTCGTGTAGTCTTCTGTTTTGACTGGAGAGTGCTCGAAATGGTGCGAAATTACTCCTCAGCGGTGGGATCGCGCGCCTCACCCTAAGACATGCTGCGGGTAAACAAAATTGGTTATTGGTCTGACAGGAGGACCCCATCGAAGCGACTGGGTGTCGATTACGTTTGCGACCATTGCATTTCCTGCAGGCGATGACGCTTCCATTCATAATCGCACACATTTCTTCGCTCTACCGATAAGCGGCCTAGAAAAGTGGAGGTATTACAAAGCATCTATCGCCAGTCGCCAGACGGAGTCGGGTTTTCTTATTTGTAAGACATCTGAGAGCATGCTTGATTTTTGGTATAGGCTGCATGAAAAAATAATTCTGTCAACACTTTTCTCGTGCGTTGTCTACTATAAGGTGATGATAAAAACAACCAGAAAGTGGACATGACAGCTTTCCGATTGCTGGCTCGGAAAATGTGCTGCTACGCAGAGGCGTGAAGTGCCCTATGTACTGTACGGAACCAAGCTTCGCGACTGCTGCTTTCGCGTGCTTTCTTTGTGCTGGGCGCGGCGCTGATTTCTTTCGGCACTGCAGCTGCTCACCAAGTCGCCAAAGTGCTCGACGTAGTTTTGCGTCATTGTGAACATCTTCCACCAGTTCTTGTCGCAAGGTTCTTCGAACGAATGCCTGTGTTCCCTCATCATGGGACCGTCAATCACAGCTGGTAGGATGTAGATGAAGCCCATCACGGCCGCCATCGGCACAATCAGCCTGCAAGCAATGCAGTTGAGGCCGTCAATGAGGGGTCTACGCCCAGCTTTCCCGCGCATTGGCTCACGCGAGCTGTTCTCTCCCAAGATATTGTCACTCTGGTTACGCCACACCTTATACGGCAATAACTTTTCACACGAATAAATAAACTTTTGAACTGATAGCATTAGAACAAGCTGAGGCTCAAATAATGGTAAAATGGCACTAAAGTTTGTGGACAGGCCAGTAACTTTGGAAGTTACTTGATTTTTTACATTAGAATAGTTTCAGATGTATATTAAGAAGCTTGGAGTGATAAGAAGGCGTATGAAAAAAAAGAGAGAAAGAGAAATGGGAAGAGAGAGCAGCAACCATAACGCTCACCGGATGTAACGCCTGAAGAGTGCCACGATGATAACCAAGACTGGTGACATTTTCAGTCGCGGAGATTTCATTACCAGGTAACCTGAGAGAAATCCCCTGAAATAACAAGACCAGTAAGTCTTGTCACTTGGTGCGTATATGTTTTCAGACTCGTTAAGGAAGCCACGCTGCAAAGCGAAACATTCTGTCCGTCCTTGCGTTCGTTCATCCATCGTTCTCCATGCATCGATCGCCTTTTTTTATGTGTATTGTTAGTAATTCTGAGAATGTCGATTGTGGTGTGGTGAGAACACCCATTCTTAGTGTAGGCTTAAAACAATCCTAAGTGATGGAGTGTGCGGTAGTTGCACTAGAATATTATCGTATTCACACAACCTTCATATCAGTTACTAGTAAGCTATACACTGCTCATGCTATTGTAGTTTCAATAATGTTGCTGTTTGGGCTTGTTGGTACAACGTATTGGTGAATTGCAGCGCAGATATAGACAGCGACAGAAAAAAAAAGACAGACAGACGAGACGACAGAAGTGCGCTAACTTCCAATAAAAGATAGATTTGTTGTAAGTTAGCGCACATCTGTCGTCTCGTCTCTTCTTTTTTTTGCCGTTGTGTGTATCTGCGCTGCAATTCAGCAATGTAGTTGTTTACTGTGATTACTGTGACAAAATATAAAGAAAGCATAAGAAATGTCACTGACGCGAGAAACTCATCATTGTGCTGGAATGGGACTAAACATGAACGTCACTCCAATTTTATGGCATCATTTACAGAGACTAAGCAAGTGACAGCCCACTAGAATATCTCGCAGGGCTTTCACAGCTTGTCTCTGTTAATGCTGATTCAATTCATGAAGTGTTACGAAAATTCAGCTAGTGTTCTCTAGTCAGGGGCCGATTAGTTTCTATTTTTCCACCTAAGAACGCTTCGTGATTAGCCACTGCCTTGCCTATAGCAAGGTTGACTGTCGTGTCCGGTAGTTAACGAAAACACCCCATCAGCATTTTTTCGTGCGAACAAGTAATTGAATTGCGTCCTTGATTATACACCTGCCTTAGTACCTTTTCTAGAAATATCTACGCGTGATCTTTCAAAATGCATCTTCGTTATGACGCAAGATAAGATGGGTGAATAAATTAAACGGTAATGAGTCATTGCAGCGAAAACAGCAATGCGCTACTCTACAGAGAGCACGTGGACGAGGATATTTAGCGGATCGATTAAAGGTTGCTCATAAAGCATGCATAGTTTATCGTACGGGCTCTGTGATGGGCTGTCGGACACAATTTTAACAGCGGAGCTGTTTAAGCCGGCCGTTAGTCCGTCCATCGCGGACAAAAAATGTGGGCCGATCCTGGTGGTTGTGCAGAACGGGTCCAAGCGCAATGGCACATACCCCTGTGAACTAGCGAAGCTGAGCCTGGCTTTGACTAGCTAAGCATGGTTTGGACTACTTAAGCTTAGTCAGTCATCGATAGTCAATCGATAGCCAATCAATAGCTAATCGATAATTGATCAATAATCAATAAAACCGGAATTTCTGGGGATGACTTGGTAGTGCTTAGCCTAGCCAAAATACGTGGCTAATACCTTGCGATAGACAATTGATAGCCAATCAATAGCTAATTGATAATCGATAAATAGTCAATAAATTCCGGAAAATGCTGGGGATGACTTGGCAGTGATTAGCCTAGCCCAAATACATGGCCAATACCTTGCAATAGCCAATCGATAGCCAATCAATAGGTAATCGATAATTGATCAATAATCAACAAATTCTGGAAAATGCTGGGGATGACTTGGCCCAAAAGCCAGAACTAGATCTGCTGTCTCTTTAGCATTGGGCCTCCAGTGCAAGCTACGCTATTTTTTTATACTAAATCAATAACATGAAAAAATTATATATATATATATATATATATATCTTAGTATTAAAGATGTAGTGGTTCCATTATACTAAAAAAATCCGCCTTGTTGGGCCATATCACTGCACATAATGCAACACAATAGTTAGCAACAATATTCAACCGGGCACAATTCTGAATCGGTAAGCCTTACGTGATGACGAGGAAGGTTTCAACCGCCATAAACGAGTTCACTTGGACAGTAAAGGGGAAGTCCTCCCTAATCCTCTTTAGAAATCCAATGCCGTCAGCTGCAATACAAAATTACGATGATTTAGTGCTTTTATATTATCCCTTTCAGTCTTAAATTAGGCATTTCTGGCTGCTCGCGTGTGTATTATATAATACCATTGCGCCTTTACTTTTCATAATTTGTCACTGTGTTGCTTTCGCACGTTATACAACCAATATACAGCTGTATATTGGTTGCATATTTAACCAAACACTGTAGGGTGTTTGTTTTTTCCAGCTCCACCAAATTTAAAAAAAAAATGCCTGTGGCAGATAGCACAATTCTACACCCCTGATCTAAATTACTCGATGAGGCGGCCATTACTTCTACGAGAAATCAAGATACTTAATTGAATAATTGACATAATTACGCTAATTAAATTCCTAATTAATTACTTTACGGCACATATTTCAATCTACGAATTGTAGCTAGGGATCAAGGCACATCCCCTTGGAACGAATTCTCAGGATTGCAATGCCTTCTGCCCTTTCCCCAGTGCAGGGTAGCCTACCGGGCTCAGCCTGGTTAACCTCCGTGCCTTTCCCTTATGACTTTTCTCTCTCTCTCTCTCGCTCAGGACTGCACCAGTTTCGAGATACTAATTTTCAAAGTGCCCGACGAAATGCATTGACGTTCGAGTCACTCTTGTGCTTCAATGCATGAAAGAGCGTTTTCTTAAAAAAAGTGAGTGGAACAACAGCGCATTTGTATCGCAAGTTTGACGGCGCATATCTAGAAACCGGTGCCGTCCTCAGAATTCGTTCCAAGTCGACATGCCTTGCATACTCACTAGCTAGATACAATTAGTAGATTGAATATGTGCCATAAGGTAAATATTTTAAAAGGTTATTACCGCAATGATTTTAATTATTTATTTAAGCATTATTTCTCGTGGAAGTAATGGCCGCCTCATCGAGTAATTTAGATGAAGGGTTAGAATTGCCCTATCTGCCACATGCATTTTTTAAAAACTAGGTGTAGCTAAAAAAACACACACACACACACTATATGAGCTAAATCCTCCCTAATATGGCATATACAAAGAAAAAAAAAATCATAAGTACTACATTGTTATGGGAGATTCATTAGTGCGCAAATACTATTCCATAAAAGAGCTCTCCGAGGAAACCAGAAAATGGACAGAACAGGCGCAGTCACTTTGTTTTCAACTCAACCCTTCGCCATTTATTGCTATCAGTAAAATGTCTAGCTTTTCCCAGTATTGATGATATTTGTAATGTATTACTCTCACAATGAGGACCAAAGGAAAGTCGGTTGCACCGGCTCGGTGTACTCACGCGTGACTTTTTGTTTGGTGCCTGCAGTGCTATGCGACCGAATTACAAAGCTTTTACTTGAACCTAAGAAACGCAAAATTCCGTATATTACCGATGGTAGCCTATGTATACAGTTCTCGAGAAGTGACTCACAGGGTGTCCGCGCGTGCTCGTGCCCAAATACCTCATTCGCCAAAGCTGCTCTGGACACCGATGCTAATTACCGATGCTTGTTTTCTTGAAGAAGTTGGGTCATGAAACATTAAAAGCCGCTTTTCCTCGCTATTTAATTTGCTCGTACGTCTTAGTGCCATTCGATATGTGTCAAAATCCCCAGTCGCTTTGAACATAGCTAATGAGGTGGTGTTAAAATTCGTGAGGCTTGCCAACCCCTTAGAAACCGTGCCTTCACGTGTCGACTCCCATTATAGGCTCCCAAGCAAAGCGTCGTTGCTCCCGTTTTTGTGGTAACTCGCGCGCCCACGGGTGTAAGTCACCAATACAGGCACGCACAGGCACCTTAGCAGGCACGCAAGTACCTGCGAGGTGCAGGCTCGCCCTGCGCCTCCATAGCTGCTCAGGCAGAGGTATTATCTATGACGGACGTTGGCTGAACTTCGTTGCCTTAGTCATCCTGCACCAAACTAGGCGCTATGAAAACTTTGTGTAAGTTATCAGCACTGTTTCCTCGATGTACAAGATCAGCGATGTGATTGCTGCGTTGATGCACGCGTGCAAGAGGAAACGAAAAGAACAGGCGTAAAGTTTCTCTGGGGACTCCTTCGAAGCCAGAAGCTCCTGCCGCTTTCGTAGGCGGAGCGGTGCCATCCTACAGCTAATGCTGGGAACGGGCTCGAATATGCGGCTCCTCAGTACTCACAGCTGGCGTGCACGTCCCGGACCATGTGGCTGTGACCCAGTACGACCCAAGTGGCTGAGAAGACACGCATTCCATGGACGAAGCCCAGGTCGTTAGAGTAGTCGCCCCAGTTGGGCATGTCCATCAGTTTCTTGAAACCTTTCCGAAGGGAGAACGACGTCACGATGCCGGAAAAGTAGCCTGCGCGACAAATAATTCTTACATGGAAGTCGTCGTACGGTATTAAGAAAACAACAAACGTAAAGTGTTCTTTCGCAATCTCTGCTTTTTTGTTTGTCGCCTGACCGTGCACAGAAGACGGGATTAAGTTCAGAATAAAAATAAATTCTATATATGGCTGGATTTCAGGTGGATGCCATATGTTTGTATACAGGCAACCTGATTCGGGAAGGAAGCGCAGATGGCAGCAATAAAATTAAATGAATGAAATGTCAAGTTCTCGGTCCTGCGAGGACAAGCTACAGCACAAGCTAACTCGTTTATTCTTCCTTACTGTTTATTCGCATCATATGTGGTTTTGTTCAGCTTTGTAGCTTAGTGTTTATAGAGGCGCTTTGCATTCCGTTCATTTAAGGACGCAAGCAATCGCGCTAATTGCTGGATTTCGAGTAGCTGTAACTATTGTGCCTGTGAGCTTTCTCTCCAGCTGGACGAAGTATCACACAGTAAGGGACTAACCTGTGATCGGTTTTTTCGTAGAGCCTTCGCTGTCTTTCCCGGATAGCATTGTTTTGTAGATGTCGTAGCCAGTGCCGAAGAACACAAAAGATATCCACACTCCAAAGATACACCTTGAAGATTGAAAAACAAGACAAGAGGACAGTGAAAGTTGGCTCACGACAGTAGCACATTTTCAACAGCACTAGCAGCATCGAATGCAGGTCTTGGAAACATAAAAAAAAAGTCTCCTATTGACCTTCCACTGCTGCAACACTGCTGATGTTGCAGCAGTGTTGCAGCAGTGGTGCCGTGCATTTACCACTCTCGCCGCTTCTGCAGCCAATAACTGCACAGGACGTCCAAGTTTCGCGTTCACTTTCAGCATACGGCTAGTCAAGCGCGACTGTAAAAGAAATTCCACAACTGCTAAAACGACAAACGCCATGTTCGCGCTGCGCGTCTGCTTGCGTTCAAGCGAGTTCTATCTGTGCAGAAATTCTGCATACGTAACGAAATACGCACTCGAATACGCAGACGTGCACTGCGTTAGTGGTGAGCAAAACTTCAGCGACGCCACGATTTTGCGCTGCGGAGCAGGTGGCACAGCTCGAGCAGACGGCGACCACCGAAATCGGAAGTACAAAGCTGAATTTTTATGTGGACAGTTTGAACACAGTGGCATTTTACAATTTTAGTACGTAAAGTATGACAAAGATTTTTACTGTCGTAGACAGATTTTGTAACTCATGGCGTTTTCCGATATCTAGCCCATAGCCGTATGAGGGCGACATGGCGTCATCATGTGCAGTTTAGATGGCGGGGGTTTGACGGAGCTGTAGGAAAGCATGACCGATCTTTACAGAGGCATTGTGCGCTCCCCGTTGCATGAAATTGAGTAATATTTGCTTAGAAGCTCAAGGAAGCATTCTTTCGCGTGTAGTATAATTATTTACCATGCTAAAAGAGCGTTGCAGGGCCCCTTAAACGCAGAAGCCGTTTTTGTCTTGGTCCCCTTCTCCCATCAACATCCCATGAAAATCTGCAACCCGAATTACGTCATTCCTGAGGAAAAGCCGAATCAGAGAGGAAGAAACAAGACCCATTTATAGCTGTTTATTGCAGCCAGGCACAATTTGCTTTGCATTATCCGTTGCACGGGTCAGCCAAATCTAGCCAGCTGCGAGCGTTTTTAAAATTTTCAGCGTCTCAATAAGTTGCCTCAAATTCTTTCTTTCTTTCTTAGAAATTATACAGGACTGTGTTTTGGCTCGTGTGGGTTTTGTTTGTCAACATGCAAGGCCACATGAACTAATGACGGTCTTACAGTTCTTCCGCACTACAAGTTTCTTAATTTACGTGGAAGTAATTAGGACAGAACGTAGTTCGAAAGTAATGAAAAATCAAAAGACTTACAGGATTACGCTCTGCCGCCGATCCAATGTAACTGGCTCGTCGATCGTGCACCATTTAACATTTAACTGAGATCCAAGGTTTTTCATGACTGAGGGCAGAAAAGACAGAAAATCACAGGATCAGTTAAAAAAAGCTTGGATTTCCAGTGAAGTTCTACAATAATCTGTACGTTCGCTATATTGGACTGCTTTAAAATTAAAAACCGACGTCACGTACGACCAAACATGTATGTTAGAAAAGCTGCTAATATTCAATTTAGAAGCAGGATAACAATTTTTTTCCAATGAAGTCTTTAATCGATGCAGTGAATTCTTAGTCGAATTATAAGGAATGTGCAATCAGAAAGAAAATATTTTGAGGGGCTGCACGGATCAGTGCAGGGCGAATAAGAACATACTTGAAAACGGGGATTGTTTTCAAGTGATACGATGTTTGTATAGTTGGGGTCACCTCAACGTATCAAGTAGTTATGATCGAGGTGAACAAATTATGACACATCCATCGTCTCCTTGTACTTTGACACTAAGGAATTTGGTCTAAAAGCCTAAATTTGGTCTAAAAGCCTAAAATTTGGTCTAAAAGCCTAAATCTGGGAAAGATGCAAATAAATCGCATGACTCAAAAATACAAAAACCCAAAGAACCAACCAGTACTTTTAGTGGTGTGCGAATATTCGAAACATTCTAATAAGGAATCGAATAGGGTCCTATTCAATTCGGTCTTTGAATCAAGTAATCACTATACATAAAAGCGAATATTTTTCGAATACTTTTCGATTACTTCAAAACGTCGACTACGCCCGATGAAACATAAAATTGCAGCAAAAGTTAGGTAAATTTTAACTCGCGCGGGGCATAGTATAGACATAAAACATGAGAACTTGCGTTTTGGAGCAGGCCACGTCGCTTCGGTAGCCATACTTTACAGGCTATATACCGGGTGTTTCAGCGAAAGCTTTCAAATTTTTTTAAAGGTTGCCTGTGGCAGAGCTGGTCTACTGGAAGAGGTGGGCATTACTTGCACAAAAAATTGATATGCATAATCGACTTATTAACAAAAATTAACTCACTAGGTTTTCAACTAATTACCTTATGGCCCATATTGCAATTTACAAATTCTAGCTGTGGAGTTCGCAAGACGGATCCCCACTTGGAACGAATTCTCAAGACGACACCAGTTTCGAGATATTAATTCCCGAACTTTGCGGAGAAAGGCATTGGCGTTCCTGTTACTTTTGTGCTTCAATGCATAAACGACGTTTCGTCAAGAAAGTAACTGAAACACCAATGCATTTCTCCGCAAAGTTCAGAAATTAGTATCTCGAAACTGGTTTCATCCTGAGAATTCGTTCCAAGTGGATCCGCCTTGGGAACTCCAAAGCTAAAATTTGTAAATGGCAATATGGGATGTAAGGTAATTAGTTAAAAACTAACTAGTGAAGTTTTGTTAATTAGTCAATTATGCATTTCAATTTTTGGGGGCAAGTAATGTCCATCTCTTCGAGTAGACGAGCTCATGAACTCGAATTATGCTATCTGCCACAGGCAACCTTTAAAATGTTTTGAAAGTGTTCGCTGGAAACACCCTGTATATACAGCTACCAGTTGCGCTCTCTGAAGAGTCCGGTGCACGCCTTGAAACTACTTGCTTGCTCCTAATGCTCCATTTTTGCTTTTAATAATCAGCGCTTCATAACGTATTATCTGATGACAGAATCTTGTTAACTTGAATACTAGGATGTCAACATCGTTTTATATTATTTGTAATAACGGCTGTTCATTATTCGAAAACAATTACAAAGCTATTCAATATTCGATTTGATTTCATTCGCTTTTGTACTACTCAGTTCGTATTTAACTCAGTCTCAAATATTACTATTAGCACATCCCTAAATACTTTACTTGGAGGCCAACATGCCACTAGCTCTTTCACAAAGAGAGAGAGAGATAAAGATTATCTTTTTGAACCTTTATGTCGTGCATAAGGTATTGCTTTTACCTACGTACTTCTGAGCTAGAACTGAAGATGCTCACATCCTTTCGTTAGATGACTGCCCTTTCTGAGTGGTTTGCGATCGTCTGTGATGTATTTCGAATATTCACATGGAACAACAAAGAGCCGGGGCCATTTCCAGCTGCGAACATTCCCGTATATAATCATGTTGATAAGAAAATAAATGCCTCCTTACAGTGGTTAATGATGACCTGCAGGTCTTCCTTTTGGCACAGCGAAGGCACACAGAGTCCAACCTTGTACAGTGGCACGGGAAGTCGAGAACCACCTTCCGCCTGCTTCGACAAGTTGCCGACGTACTGTCAGCAGCCGTTGGGTGCAAAGAAAAACGGTGGGGTCAGATACGTACAGAAGCTCTGTGTTTGTACAATACTTATTTGCATTTGATGATGTAACGATTGATTTTTGGGTGGTATTGCAAAACTGTGCGAAAGCTATTTTTTTCTCTCTTTATTCTTTTATTGATGGTGACTATATGCCAAGTGTCTGTGGACGTGTTTGTAAACACTATGAGATGATTACTACAGTTCACACATAAGACTGAGGGGTGTGATGTATATTGTTAAGCGAACGAGGAAGCAATTTACTGAAGGCTATTTACAAGATATATTTACAAAATCAAAGCTCCTTCTTAAAGAAAGATGGCTGAACGCTAAGCTTTCTCCCATGCAAACTGAATCAAAGTCCAAAGCCAATGCCCATGCACCGAACCCAAGAAATGCTGAGCGACCCGATGCGATGTATATGTGATTTGATTGCTTGTTTAAGATTGTATTTTGTGAACTTTGAAGTTGAATGAAGACACATTTCGTTAGGTTGCATAGCCTTATTTTAGATCATGTAGCCGCTGACTACATGCTCACACTCATACTTTCGCAGACAACTCTACACACATGCACAGTATTGCCTTGTGATCGCTGTGCTAGACGCTCAGAGGCTCTGCCATTGCCGATACACGGGATCGGCCTTACGGGCACGATGACGCTCGTGCTTATGTTCGCGTACGGCAGCCTCTTCTTCTGCAGTGCGCTGCACCCGCGGCCTACGCATGGTGACGACCGGGAAAGCATTTTGTGACGCGCGTAATGCAACGCAGATATATACAGTTCGTCTGGGTAGCGTGGCGTTGCACTCCCCATTATTCTTATCGGTACAACTGCGAATGTAAACTGTAGTGTTCTACGATACGTATGTTGTGCGCCGTTGTTCTATTGTGTGCGCAGATGAGCGGATAGTTCCATTGTGTAAGTTTGCTTTCCTGCAGTGCGTTTTCAGCTGCTCACGGACGAATCAGTGAGACATAGAAAGGTTCGCTTTAAAAGCAAATGGAGTGCTGATCAACTCAGTTGACAGCTCGAGCCAAAGGGGCAGTTCATCGTCTTCATCGGGACGCCCACATGCATTGTCCAAGAGACGCACGCACTATGCATGTAGCATTATCTCCAGCGGCAGATGCACCGTTCCGGTGCGTCTAAATAACAATGTTAACAGGAGAGTGATAAGGCTTGGGGCGTGCGATATGCAGAACGTCACTGGACTGCGGGGCAGGTGAGGCAGTGGGTGCGACGAGAACAACCTTGTATGTAACTGAAGTCAAGGCACAAAGCACTCGGTATAGGCCTGTGGACCGAGACAGGAGCCTTTCTGACAGCCCAAAGTGAAGGAACTCGGATCATAGCAGTACCAGAGAACCAGGTGAAAAGTGCACTTCTCTGTGTCGTCGATCGTACAAACGCCTTTGGTTCTCTTGTGAGGTCAGGAGGAGAGTGTGGGCAATTCCGCATGCGAGGGCAGCCCGCGTGGTTGCGTCAAGTGCATATTCGCTGGCCTGTGCTGCAGCAGATGGAAGGGATGTGTCCAGTGGCAATGTTGGTTCTCGGCCGAACGACAGAAAAATACCGGAGAATAAGCGGCAGTGTCGTGGCGCGAAGAATTGTATGCAAATGCGACATACGGCAGTCTGCAAGGGTTCGATTCAGATGCTCCATGGGACCCTTTGTTTGTGGGTCTTAATTAAGACGTAGTGAGCTCATTCCTGGCTGAGCAGGACTGCAGGATGTCGGCGATGGCTTTTGAAATGAATGTCCGGCCATGCCCGGCAGCTGGCGTGGAGCTGCATAATATCACGTCGTGTAGGAGAAAATCGGCGACACCTCTGGCGCCGCTTGTTGGAAGCGTTGTGGTGATTGGGCAGCACGCGGCGTAATATGTGGCCACAGCGACGCAGTTGTTGCCAGATAGAGGAAAAGGACCAAATAAGTCCAAGCAAACGCGAAAGAACGGCACCGACGAGATGTCGAGCGGTTGAAGGCACCCAGCAGGGAGCGTCGATTGTGTTTTGCGGCGCTGCCATTTCTCGAGAGTGACATCGATGACTGCGATATTGTTGTACATCAGCAAATTTAACGTGCCGCCCGCGATCCTTTTGAGGACGTGCCCTACTTTGTCAACCTGGACCATTTTCCCGTCTGCTTTCCGGCAAAGAGCGAGCACGTCTTGCATGCACGAGACATACGAATTAGTGGACGACTGTACTTGGGTAGCGAGCTGTTTTCTGGCAGCCATTTGGAGACCAGACTGGTTTCTAAAGAGGTCGCGGAGGTTCTCCTTGAATATATCCCAGCTAGAGAGCTCGTCCTAATGTGTCTGGAACCAGGCATGCGGTGTTCTCACAAGTATAATATTGCATTCGCAAGCATGGTGGTAGGGTACCACCATTTGTTCTGGCTAACACGCTCATACATGCTGAGCCAGTTCTCGACGTCAAGACCATCTTCGCCGGAGAATGTGCCAGAATCGCAGGGATTGGAAAGCGTGACGTAACTTGTAGTTGTAGTCACAGGTGTAGATGGCGACATGGTGTCGTCCCCGGGAGCCATGGCCGAAAGCTTGACGGTACGTTCGCTATGAAGTTTCGTGACGAGGACGGGGAACGCACACGTCTAGCAAAAATTTTACGCGAAAAAGAAGCAGTTCACCGTCTTCATCTCCATGGGTCCCTGCGCGCATCGTCCAGTAGATGTACTCAATACACACACAGCAATATCATCTAGTTGTCATTTATTAATTTCATATTTTAATTGCAAATGACTGCCTCTCATTCGGTTGCAAACTTTTAATAGCTGAAATATTTCACTTCAGTCATAATTCCTCTTCATTCATTTATAAATACATAGTTGGGGAGAAGCCGGCGACATAGTGTGTTTGTTGCCATTTCAAATCCATAATTAATAAATCAATCTATACAAAATTGGTTTTTTGTGCCAAGCGATACGAGTATGCATCGATCAGCAAGATGAACGATGCTGGGAAGTCTGATGCAAATTTTTTCTGCACTGTTACTAACACGTGAACATCAATTGCAGTACAGCACTGCAGCGCTGATTAGAAGCATGACGTTAGCTTAGGAATGAGCTTGAAAACTACCACGATTTATGTAGTGTCGTGCATGCGATGGCCAGCGATTTTCATGGTAGTCTTGGTAAGAAAATAACGAGTGCATGTAAATTTTGTGCATGATCGTCAAAAAAAGAGTAGGCACTCTCTGGTATTGGTACAGCTGATGTGGGAAACAACTGACGGCTGGTGGGATTACCGCAAATCACGACCCGCACAGTGAGTCAGTACGAACGGCTGGTTAGCCATTATGAAGCTGTAATTTGGGACAACTTTTGATAGCTTTAACATACGAGATCCTGACAGGGGGCTTAAATTTCGATTAGGTGATACCCGGGATGACCAAACATGGTAAATAAGACGCATGCATTATAGCTAATGAGCTTTGATAACTCTGCAGAAGCAAGAAAAGTATATCGACTTCGTTTTATTCGTAAGAATCCGTTATCCAAGAGAATAACACGATTTATCGCGTTACAGAGAGAGAGAGAGAGAGAGAGAGAGAGAGAGAGAGAGAGAGAAAAGGTAAAGGAAAGACAGGGAGGTTAACCAGAGATTATCAACGGTTGGCTACCCTGTACCAGCGGAGGGTTAAAGGGATGCGGTGATGCTACCTGGCATCATAGGTCCCATGCCCTGCTTCTCAACATAGCGGCATGCTTTGGATTTTTATTCTATTACCGCCTGATGCGGGTCTTCTCGAAAAGTTATGACCAAAGTTCCCTGTATGTTATAAAAGCGCTGGATTTTTTTGGTAGTTACACTCGTAAAGAACACTATCCGCTTTACTCGTGAAATATATATATATATATATATATATATATATATATATATATATATATATATATATATATATTTGCTTTGTTATCTTTTCCTCACCTTCTAGAATTATTCGACCCCCTTCCCCTTTAGTTGGCCACGGACATGCAGAGTAGCTTATCCGCGGTCATACGCACGCTGGCAAAAATCTCTGCCTCTCAATGAAGAGCTTCTCTCTCTCACTCTCGTCTGCATACTGCGCCGTATACATGAGCTGTTGCCGAAAGCTTGATCTCGTGTCAAACGAACTCTGCAGCGTTTTCACCACACCTTCGCCGCATGCGCAGTTAGTTTTGTATCTTGCTTTTTCTGCTCCACTATGCGACCTTTCTGTTGATAGTCGGCGTTTATGTTGCCCTTTGCGTTCGTAATTGCGTCCGTGGTCGCATGTCTGCCTTTTAGTAACGTGATTCACCACTACTCTTAGGCGGGATATCAAAAAAGTAACTAATAAAATCTACCTGGTCGTTAACCACTCATTAGGAAAGAAGCGAAAAAATAGCCATTTAGTGCACCAGGTAAGAGCAAACTTTTCCTCATCTTTAATGCAGGAAATGCTATGTTCTGTTTGTATAAGTACCAGCCCCATCGCATAGAACGTACACCTCCGCAGGTCCTGGGTTTTACTCAAACTTGAGCAGATGTCAGTGTGCCAATCACATCGGTACCCACCTGAAGACCGTAGTGTTCGACGAAATTGTTGACGATGACTCTCAAGCTGGGCGAAAACTGGGAGCCATCGTGTTCCAGGTGCACCATGCAGTACCTTCCCTGGAAGAGCCCCTCATCGTGCCTCACAGCCAGGCACTGATCGTAAGCACCGTACGCGGCGATGCGGCCCTGCATCGTGCCGGCGTGGGGTCTGCCAGTCGCGTCCACCACTGCACGTGACACGGTATAACCCTCCGTTGAGTGTGATTAGCAAGTGAAAGAAGAGAGTGACTTTGAGACAGACGAGCAAAGCTTTTCTTTCGCACAAACTTTCTGCCGATGACAGGCGGCCTTGTCATCCACGTAGTCCCGAGCCCGTCCTTACGAGTTTACGTAAATGAAATTTACCCGTGACAGTTGCCTATTTAGCTTTGTGTTACAGTCGTGTGGATGACAATTTTCCCTTCGTCTACCCTGCAGGCTTCCGCTGAACTAATCTGTGAATATGGGCGCATTTTGATAACGGGAACCAATCACAAAAGCGTATGTTCCCAAGACGATCAGACAGATGGACACATTGGGGTATAGGAGACGCACCCTCCCTCGACCGTATCAGACGTGTTTGACGGAGAATTCCCCAGTAGGCTTATTGGGACTGGCCTTCGCATAACATAGGGCCACGTTTCGCAAAGCTGTTCTAACGCTAAATAACGTGAGTTCGTAAGATCTAGGGGAGCCGATCTCAGTTTCTCAGGACTGAAATAAAGTTCTCGTCATGTCATGTTCGTAAGGACAGGTGGCAGCCACTCGTGGGAGGTAACAAGAATAAACCGAAGCCAAATGACAAAATACATTTCGCTAACGTAGGAACCAGTAGATCAAGGCGAGGAAAGAAGCTAAAAAAATGTCGCAGTTTCGCCCGAAAGGCGAAGCATCGATTGCGATAGCAAATTAGTAGAGAGCTATTCGGAGTAGGGATAGTAGTTTTATCGGCTGCATAAACTTGGTCACATTGGCTTACTAACTGAATTAACAATCGTGGTGTCAGCGCGCACAAGTAAACATGAATAGATCACACTGAATGACCGCAGCCAACGACTGTCAAAACGCTGGCAGCAAGCGCAGGTTCGCGCGGTCTATCGCTTCAACAGAAACTGAGCGGCGAATGCACAGCGCATACAAAGGTCAGAGCCGTGTGGAGATAAGAGACGGTGCGGGCGACCGCCACAAGCGGGCAAAGTACAAACGCAGTTGTTGGCAGAGTAAAAGCTGCCGCCCCCCCCCCTCCCCTCGCCCCCTCCTTCCCGCGCTGCCTTCCCACTTGCTTTCGCGTGGGAGATAGAGTGGCAAGATACGCCTTTGGTGCCGGAGCACAGAGCCGCCCCGCCTCCCCACCTCCCATACCCCCACGGCCTTTCGCGTGACGGTCGCGTTTGCTTTCAGCCGTGCGTTCGCTCTGCGTGATGGCGTGCGGAGGAGTTCGCCCTTCGTGATAGCGCGCGTCCCCCGCGCGCTTTCCGCTCGCGCATACGGCGCGCGGCGACGATTTTATCGCCCTTGGAATCTATACGGAACCTCACGGCGACGGCGACGCCGACGGCAGAAATCCGGTTGAAGTGTCCATATAATTGCTATCGCAATAAAAGCACAAAACAAGAGGAAGCAGACGTTCGCACAATTGGACGGGCCTCACACACACATTCAACTATATATCGTTAAGCGCACTCGTGTTTTACGGAAGGAGCATACTTGTGGGGGTGCGAATACTGCTGCAAAAATATAGACTTACCGACTGGCCTTTAAGTAAATTTCTAACACGGGTTTGTGTGCAAGTAATGAAGCGCTCTGCACATAATGTTTTATAAAATAGGATCTTTTGTTACTGCTGCGTTATTGTAAGTATTGGGAATTTGGCGTTATGAAAGCTTAAACAAATGCGGCATGAAAGCTTAAAAACAAATTTCCTAACTTTAACCACCGAGTTTACGGACTGTTCAAACCCGCATGTTTTTTCGATTAAAAAAAAATCTTTTTTTTTTACTCGCCGTTGTGGCTTGGGCGTTGCGCTGCTAAGCAGGAATTCAAAGATTCAAATCACGGCCACGGCGGCCTTATTTTATGTGGGCGAAATGCAAAAGACGTGCGTGTACTAAGATTTCGGTGCACGTTAAAGAACTCCAGGTGGTCGAAATTAACTCGGAGTCCCCCACATACGGCGTGCCTCATAATCAAATCGGGGTTTTTGCATGTAAAGCCCAAGAATTATTATTTGTTTGATATAGATCAAGTGAAGCAGTTACACAAGAGCCAGTAAAAATGCATAGAAGAAAAGCAATATACACAACTTGTTTTATAAACCACGAGAGCAAGTTAAAACTATAATAAAAACGTTGATTCGGGAGCGCTAGTGACGCGTCGCATTCTTGTTGCAAAAGATGTGCATAATAACGAAATGTGTAACAGTGAACTTTTGCAGTATATAAATGCAACGCATTCCTATATATACATGATGAACACACACACACACACACACACACACACACACACACACACACACACACACACACACACACACCACACACACACACACACACACACACACACACACACACACACACACACACACCACACACACACACACACACACACACACACACACACACACACACACACACACACACACACACACACACACACACACACACACACACACACACACACACACACACACACACACACACACACACACACACACACACACACACACACACACACACACACACACACACACACACACACACACACACACACACACACACACACACACACACACACACACACACACACACACACACACACACACACACACACACACACACACACACACACACACACACACACACACCCACACACACACACCAACACCCACACACACACACACACACACACACACACACACACACCACACACCACACACACACACACACACACACACACACACACACACACACACACACACAACACACACAACACACACACACACACACACACACACCACACACACACGTGTTTGTTCGCGTAATATGCAAGCGCCTGGTATTGTTAAGCAGTCATCATTTCTATACGAGGTCTATACCATACCTGAGCGCTTTCAGACACTCGTATTCGGCCTGATTTTGGTGTGGGTGGCGTGCGCAAGTCACTACTCATTGCTCATTTATTAGCTGACAGTTACCTGTGCGACTCTGTTGTGAAGAGACCGCGAGACCACCTAGCACCTGCAGTGCGTCTATTCCTTGCACGGCGCCCAGTGCCCCCCTCTCCTGACATTGTTAGGTGACTCAAGGTAATTTTCAGAAGTTGACATTATTGTGCCGTGGTCACGTGCTTCACTGGTGAAAAATGGGACGGTTGCTTCAAGCTAAAGCAATGGATCTCCGGAATACTGGGTGACCGCTTATAGGCGTATGCCTATAAGCGGTGCGGGCAGAGATTTCGTATCTTTCTACGCTCTGTTTCTCTCTATTCATTCCTACATTCCCTTCACTCAGCGTCACGCACATTTGTTATTTTTTTTATTGTTCTGAACCGTATATGCTTTCTTATTTTGCTATCTTTTGAACCCTTTGTCACCTTCTCTCAGTACAGCAGAGACCATCACACCTTATCCTGTAAACCCATTTGACGTCCCTTATCACAAATTTTTTGTCTGACCATCCAGCTGGGCGCATCTTTGAGTCGCCTCCTTTCTTTTCTTTGCTCCGTCTCCTTGTCTGGGTCAGTTACTGGCTATACCTATACTTGATCTTGTACTACTTTTATTTTGGCTTTACCGTTCTCGTACGCTGCGTCCGAGTATGCGAGCGTTAGCTTTATTCTATGCATGCTGCATCCTCATTTTGAGCGGTGTGTCGTGGAGAAGGGACCGTGCACTGAGACTTATGAGCACATTTATTATCTAGGCGCCGGCCACAGCGGCGTCCCCCGTCGCCTAGCAGTATAGCTCCATGACGCTAAAACCAGTCAATCAGTGTTACCTCGCTAGGTTGCTCACATATTGCGACATTATTTTCTCCCATTGCGCCAAGGGAAGCGCGAGCGATTCGCTTTCCGACGTCCACGTTAAGCGAATAAGGAAAGTGTTCCCCCGCCTTGCAGCGGCAACCTTTCAACCACGCGGATGACGAAACCCACTCCGGTGGCGGCTCCCCACACTTTCCGCGGACATGGACCTTCCGAGATTAGCTCTCTACGGCCGCGGTGCGGGTTGCACACGTGTAGATTACGCGCCAGGTACGTTGCCGACGAGCGTGCTGCCAAGCACGCGCCACCTTCGTTGTGCCCTTGCACGCGCGCAGTCAACGGATTTATGTACGTTCGCTTTATGTACGTGCGCTTTTCCTCATCCGCGGAGCCTGACAATGTTTGCAGCTCTCATCAACTCTAAGCCAAGACACGTGCCGCTTGAATTCTCGCGCGAGCGCCGGTACAAACAGAGCCCTGTGGAAGAACTTAATGATGATCTGCACTGTACAATAAATAAGAGACGGCGATGATCATTCCATTCATCAGCGACTAATTTCTTTTATAGATTCCAGTTAATCGGGGATTGTTTAATGACTCTGGCTTTCATTTGTATGCATACTTGTCTCGCATAATTCGTGGCGCGCTTTCGTGGTGGGTTTTCACCATATTACTTTCATAGAGAGGGAGATTTAGCTCAGGCGATACTCTTGGCACTTCCCCATTTTGAGCTAGAACAAAGCGTCTTATACTACTGTGTGGTAGTTGGTTGGTTATTACACCAAACACATACGCTTCATTTTTATTAGCCAGACAGCAAGCGCTTAACTGGTGTTAACCTATCATATTCACTTTTTTGATGCGAAAGCGTCCAATGGCTCATTGAGCGAAAAAGCCAGCGTCTGTAGCAGCGAAACAGCACCAAAATTTTCATTGGTTGCGACGCCACGTCACGAGCGCGCCTCGACGGAGCAGAGCGGGCGAAAGCGTACACCTGCCGCCGCAGTAGCGAGTCCGGCGTGACGAACGCGTTGACGTGAAAATCACCGCGGCTTACTCGGGAGCATCCCCATTAGATTCCATGGCAGTCGGCCAAGGTAGCATGACGTCATAAATCGAAGTTTGTGCTATCTAGGAGGCGTTGCCCAGGTGTTTCGTCAGGTGAGAGGGCATCGCCACGACGCGCAGCGCGATGAGCATCGATGCGTCGGTGGCATACGGCATTGGCACCGCAATCTGCTGCTGCTTGCTGGCGCGGGCAGCACGTACCGCTTTGGTACATTAGTCGCAGCGGAAAACTCGAAGGACCGCTCAGCGGCATTTAATTGGACATTAACGCTTTCGCATTCACAATTCAAAGGAAGTGCTTAGGTGTCCTCGGTTATTTTAGGGGGGGTAAGGGTGACTTTTTAAATTCATATTGGCTTTGTCCCGATTGTAAATTCACCCTTTGAAAGAACGTAGTATAGGGAAAGTGCGCATTTCATCTTGAATATCCCCCTAAGTTCTTCCAACAAGCCTATCCTGTGCTATCATTCAAGGCGATTCTGTGTTGAATGTCTGCACCACTTCCTTTTCGTGCCAATCAGCGGGATTTCAGGTGTGTGTATTGCACGCCACTGTATAAGAGGCACGAGGAACGGAAGCCTTGATGATCTTAGGAGAACTTATTACTGGAACTTCACCACATTTTTGCTGGGTGACAAGCGCACAACTATCAGTGTTACTTTTAATTACTGACAAAAGGGTTTAAAGCTGGACGTGTTGGTATAAATGCATCTTGAACTATAACAGCGCGACAAAACGGAACGCAAAGACACTCAAGGCGATTGCGACTCTTTTCCTATCGCCTTCTTAGCCTTTGTCTTCCGTGTTATGACACTGTTATAGTTCATTATGCATTTATTACTCGCCTGTGCATTCGGATATGAAGTAAATAGTATATGAAAGTTTAGCGGCGCATTATGTACATATCGCTGGAACTCTTAGATTCGCTCTGACGCAAACTGATAATTGCAACCAACAGACTGTTTTATAAGAAGAGATCCCTATTACACCTTCGCCTTACATGTCGTACAGCTTTTTAGCCTTGTGCAGTGAAACGGCCGCTTCATTGCATTCCAGAGGATACCTGTACTCTGAAGCTCGGCTGGTAATGAGCTAGCCGGTACCGAAGCAAGATGTTTTTCTGAAGCTATCGAAGTAGATATCCCGCATATTCACGAACGGTGCGAGCCGTTTGCTTAACTCATGCGAGACTGCTCTGTAGCTCAGGACACGACCACACCAGCGCCACAGGTGCTTGCGAAAAATACACTTTGGCTGGACTTTTGCCACCCTGCTTCAGCCAAGCGAAGCGACGCAAGGCGTTGCATCGAATTATCCTTCACGTAGCATTCACGTGACGCTAGTCTTACTGGCCGAGATGAAAACCGTAAATGTGTGCTGTCTTCATCTGTGTAAGTGTGAGCAGGCACGAATAAGACAGCGGGTGGCTGTCAGTACTGCCAGAGGAGCCTAAAGGCACTGTGATGAATTAAGTTCTGCCTCGAAGAATCACAAAGCCACTCGAGAAGCTGGTGACTACCGTGCAATATGAAGAGAACGGAAGACGATAGGCGTCACGTTAGCAGACAAAACGACGGCCGTTTCAATTAGAGCGTAAACGCTAGTAAGCGATATTATTGTCCGGATTAACAGGAGGAAAAAGTGGAATTACGCGGAACATACGCAATGGACACAAAATAAAACCGGTGCTCTAATAGGGAAACAGGATGGGTGCTGAAGAAACGGAAGCGCAGTCGGCTGTGGCAGGGCATTGGGAAATGAATTTAGGAAACTTGCATGCATGAGATGGAATCGACTGGTGAAATCCAATAACGCCCGTGTACCTTGCATCGGGTGCAAATTGAAGAACCGCAGGTGGTCTAGATTAATCCATTACAGCATGCCTTATAATAAAATCGTACTTTTGGCCCGATGTGATTATAATTATTTTTTTAACGGATAAAATTGGCGGCAACATCTCTTTTGTAGCTTCGTGCTTGAAGCAGTGTGGGTGTTAATTTCCATTTCAACATTCGAGAAAGTTCCGATGCATGCAGGCGCGTCCGGCGCCGAGCGATAACTTTAACAATTGTTAGCAGGCGAAAAGCGATGTTACGTGTGTCAGTAAATCGACTACGTGCTGGCACACGCAAGGAAAGAACGGAACGCGATAGTAATACAAAAACGAGCGACACAATGAAAAGCCACCGACAAGACTGATCTAAATAAGTTGATCATTCTTGCGCACGCCAGTGCGCTAAGAAGCATGAACTTATTTAGTTCAGGAAATAAGCGCTTTACCAGCTCCTACGTGTTGGCGAAGGCGGTGTTTTTTTTTTTTTTATTGATATCTAATTGAAGGGCCGGGTGGACGCCTTTAGTGGGACAGGCTACTCCTCTTCGCAGGGCAAGGAAAACTAAAAGCTCGAAAACGCTTGGCCAGTCAAATATCACAAACATTTGTAAAGTTCCGCACAAGAGTAAAGGCAGTCACAGAAAAGAGTAATAGGCGTCATTGACTGCAGCAAACACCACGCGCTCCATTTCTCTTGTTTAAATTTTAGCCGATAGTGCATAAGACAGGGACAAAGACGAAGACGAACGAGTACTGCAAACGAAATAGCTGAATGCGTCTGTAAACTCATTGCACTGGAAAATTCACTGCGGAATTGATTAATCCCCCTGAAGTGCACGTACAAGTGGGCTCCTACAGACAAATAAAAGCCACAATAGCGAGAACTCACTCTGCACAGCCCAGATGTCAAACCTCCCCAAGGCCGGGCCAATCTTCATGAGGGACCCGATGCATCCCGTGGAGAGTCGTGTGTCGTAGATTAGCTCGCTGACAATCGGGTACAGCTCTCGTGCCAAGAGGCGCGTCACCTTCTGTGATATTGCCTCGTATGCCTCTTTCAAGAGGTCCGGCTTGGCCGTCGTTGTCGTGGTCGTCGACGTCGTCGTCACTATCGTCGTCGTATTCGTCGTGGTCGCGGCGTTGATCGGGGTCGCATAGTCTCCAGAGCGGTCTTCATGTTGTGCTGAGGCAAACGCGGTCGACGCCAGTAGCAGTGAGAGAATGACACCGCACCGCCTCGCGTTTGACTGAGCCACCATGGTGTCCGGTGCTGTCGCGCTCGGCCGATTAAGAGTTTAGACGCCAAGCAGGACTAAGTGCGGGGTACCAGTGCGGTGGTCTTGGAGCGCCAGGCCGACAAAGGGCCGACTGAAGGCTCGGCCATCTGGAGTGGCCTCAATAAACCACTCGGAAATGAGAAATCTCATTGCATCACAACCGGAGAACGACGATGGAAGGACGCCGGAGAGAGCAAATGTAAATGGTGGGAAGCAGCGATCACAGCTTCCTTCATCCATCCGTCCTGGCAGCGGCACTTTTTCCCACGGAGCAGCATGGAATCGCCCGAGTTCAGCGGGAAGCGCTGTCCTTGAACTTGACAAATTCCCAAGCATCAGGAAATACTAAAATATAACAATAGAAAAAAAAATTAACACGCCGGTCTGCGGAGTCTCCGTGCCGTTTCTCCGAATCATTACCGATGCGATGCCACAGGCACGACACATAGCCTATACGTTCCATATTCGCCTCCTACTCAGTGCCAAGCTTGGCTTTTGTCGGCGACAGCTTCCGCTGACTTCGGTTCTGCCTCTGGCCATGTTCTTACACAAGGCTGAGAAGGTTACCAGGCTGAAGGGTCACTTTGGTGTCCGCCTATTTCTCAAGAGTCACAGGACGTTCCTCGTACACTGCCGCTTATGTGGATTTCAAATAGGCACGCGGGCGGCAACAGGTTCATTAAAGTTCGCGCCAAATTTTCTCACCCAAGCTGTGTCCACCTAACGACATAGAAGCTCTTGAGGGCCAGTCGCAACGAAAAAGGCATGAATGTTCTTAAGTAACGCAGTACCTGATCAGTTCTCAGTGTTAGGTCTCGTTCGACTTTGCTGGGAGCGAGCTGTCAAGACCCGAGCAAACACTCGAAATTACACAAATAGTTTCGCTTCATAAGAAACTTGGCCACTGGTTTTTATTATCAATCAGTTAATCAACTAATAAATCAATCAAATAATTAATCATACAATCAATAAATCATTCATTCATTTATCGTGCCCAGGAACAACCATGAGGTTGCTGGGCACGCATACATAAAAAAATAAAAAATAAAATACAGCAGGGGAATATCAGTAAAACAAAACAATGAATAAAAATAATCTTGAAAGGAAGAGATTTTTAGCTATATCGCACGAGAGGACTATAACATGGTCGTACGTCGTCCTGAAGGGAACATCGCATTAGACGACTCTTGCACAGAAGAGTGCTTAGTGCACTTGAGAGTACTCCTGCCGGTCTCGCTGATTATCGCCACTTAAAGGCGCTAAAATGACGCGTTCCTTTTGTATTCACCTTGCGCCTTGTTGTATGTACACTCTCCTTTCTAAGGTTTTTTTTATTCATTGATTTTTTTTACCTATATTCCCCTGCTGCTCTTTTAATGTATGCATGCGCCAGCACTCAGACCTCATGGTTGTTCCTGGGCATGGTAAGTAAATGATTGATCGATTATTATTATTCCTCAGTAAACACATACCATCTGTGCGGTCGCAGTTTATGAGCTAACATTCTACGATATTCCATGCTGTTCCCACGTGGCCAAAAATTCAGCACTCGGTGGAATTGTTTGTTTGTATCAACGCGATTCAGTGTGATTTCGACACTGACGCCGTAATATTCAGTCTGCAAGTTTGTGCATTCGTTTTCACGCCCTACTTTAGCCCCCCCCCCCCCCCCCCCCCCCCGACAAACTTTTTCATTATCCATTTAGCTGTTTGATTATACATTTACCTATACATTCACCTTACCCACCGCTGTGGCGCAGTGGTGGTTATGGTGTTCTGCTGCCGAGTCTGAAGTCGTGGGTTCGAATACTGGCCGCGGCGGCCCCATTTCGATTGGGACGAAATGACAACAACAACAACAACAACAACAACAACAACAACAACAACAACAACAACAACAACAACAACAACAACAACAACAACAACAACAACAACAACAACAACAACAACAACAACAACAACAACAACAACAACAACAACAACAACAACAACAACAACAACAACAACAACAACGCTCATATACTTAAATGTAGGTGCGCGTTAAAGAACTCCATGTGGTCGGAATTAATCCGGAGCCCCCCCCCCTACGGCGTCCCTCACAGCCCACTGCGCCATTCTCGGGACTTTGAGCCCCAGAATTAAATTAAGCTGCTCCTATGTATTAATATGACCAATCATTCGGCTACATGTGCAATATGATCTATATTGTCTACTACCTTGGCCGCGCCACGCCTTAAGTCAAAATATGGCTTAATTTCGTCGGCCGCAGAAACGCTGTGGCATAAGCTATGGAACAGCATCAGCTGCTCTCATCACATTATTTCTCTAAATGAACACTTCATGCACTTGAGTTTTAATCAGAATAACGTTTAGAATTTCAATGAATATGTAAAGCTTGTTTTGTAACTTATTAATGATCAAGAACCTCCTGCTTACCTTTTTACATGTGCCTTATTTGCAACCAATTACCAAAAAAAAAACTGTAATTTCTTTTTGCTCCTTTCTTACTGTTTTCTACGACACTTCTTACGGTGAATTTAAAGGGAGTATTCGGAGAAGCCGACCGACTGCACGAGGGGGCACCTTTTCTGCCGTGAAGCACCGCCTCTTAATCCGCGATTGGAACACAACCCACGCCGCCGGAGAATAGCGTGAAAGCGGAAGTACTCTATTGACCCTTTTCGCGGAGCAGTTTGTTTTAGAAAAACGAGATGGCGCTTACGGCGGCGCGCCATACCTCTCCTCAGCGACCGTGCACGAATACGAAACCATTACCGCTTCTATCTTGCTTCTGCGCGATCAGCTGCCGGAAATGCAACTGAGTTTTCGCTAACATACTGTGCTCCAATCCTGCTAGATTGAATCATGTGGATTGAAGACGTGTGCAGTGGTTGGCTGCAAAAATAGTGACTGGCATGTTAAGGAATTGAATGAATCTGTGTGGCCAAGTTTGCGGACCGCTGCTGCAACTGTCCGAACGTGTTACCGGCACTTCGTGATGTACGGCTTTCCTCGAGGATGCAGAAATTTGCTCCTCCGCCAGCATTGTATCGCTAACCTTCAAAGAAAGGGCTCCATCCCCAGAACGTCGGCAAGAGTAAGTACCACTCGTTAAACACTAACAAAGGGAGTAGCGCAGCTTCCTGTCATAGTAATTTTCGCGCACATTATCTATACACATCTGTCCCAAATTTCAGGAAAACTTACGCCCACTCTATCGCCGACGTATCAAGAATAAGTGAATGGGTGCACACTTGAATATATGCGCACTGTATACGCACAATAAATGACCGATTACACCTATGGCGCACGAATGGTCGAAGCTGAATGTTTCGGGACGGTCCACAAGAGTAAGCAAGTTACTAGCTGTGATATATATTTGCTACAAGGCATTACAATGTACAAACAGCTACGTTTGAAACCTTCTGCGCAGCAAGAACAAATCTATCGGAACTGAGCACACCCGCGAGCGATTAGGCAGAGAATAATCAGATAGTGGTCGCACCGAGGAACTTCTCTGAGTCAGAAACTGACAAGCCACTGCTTCAAAATCTTTTCCGAATAAAGAACAAAGAGCAAAACACACCAATCTTGACTGAATTCATAATCGGAAAGCTTGGATAGCTTGGAATATATATTTAGCCCCGCTTTAGAACAAGCACCATATACGCTGCTTGCGCCGTTTGGACATAGCTTAATCAGCTCCGAAAGCGCTTTTGCATGTTCTCTGAACCTGTGATCAATGCTTCGTGTCGTCCACCTAGTCACCGTCTATGATATCTCCGAAAACAGAGATTTTCTGAGCCGCGCCGGCGTCATACACTTCCATTGTAAACAAGGAGGCAACGGAGGCAGTTGAGGCAAGCAATGGGCGCGTCACCACGTGATCAAACATGGCAGCGCCCACAGGATCGCCGCGAAAAGGGTCAATATGTGATCCAGCGTTACCCAGGATATCTTGCGTGTCGTGAGTTCCAGCGAAACGTCGTGTAGAACGCCCACCAATAAGCGGCGCTTTCAGCGTCACTGTCTGTGCCCGATTCGTTGCATGTATTAGAAATTGAGATATCCGAGTCATAGCCGTCGCTATCGAGCAGTAAGAGCGATTCTGCGCATCGCGACGAGTCATCCATGACGTCCGCCATTACAACAAAAGCCACGACAACTACGGCCATCAAAAGCCATCACTCGCAGCCTTGGCAGCGGATGTGGAACATACTTTCTGCCGCAGGCGTCACGTCTACGTGAACTTTTTGGGGGAAGGCAACTGGTCAATAAACCCATACATGCTACCTGAAGGCATCAAAGCTGCCGCTTTCGAGACCGTCGCTATGTAATGAACGAGGAGGAGGAGGAGGAGGCGAGAAAAAGAGAAGGCGGAGATGTTAACCAGAAATGCGTCTGGTTTGCTACCCTACTCTGGGGGACGGGAAAGAGGGAATAGAAACGAGAAGAAAGGTAAGCGAGGGGCCCGATTTTTATTAGTCATATCACGAGAAACCAACAAACAGTCACACCAGGGACAGCATTGGGAAAATTATCTGCAGTTATTCATTGAATAAAAGAAAAGATAAATAAATGGAAATGAAAGTGGATGAAAAAACTGGCCGTAGCTTGGTTACTAACCCACGTCTTCGTATTACACGTGCGATGCTCTTACCAATTGAGCTACCACGGCGCGGTTTTGCCATCCAGTTTCTGGGGCATTTATGTTTATCTACTTTAACTATCCCTGGTAGTGTTAAGCCAGCAGCATCACTCACAGCTTTGGCGGCGGATGCGGAACATCCTTTCTGCCGCAGGCATCACGTCTATGTGAACTTCTTGCGCGAAGGCAACTGGTTAAGAAACCCACACATGCTACATCAAGGCATCAAAGCTACCGGATTCGATACCCTCGCTATGTAATGAACGAGAAGAAAGGTAACCGAGGTTGCTGATTTTTATTAGTCATATCATATGAAACCAACAAACAATAACACCAAGGGCATCATAGGGGAAATTATCTGCAGTTATTCATTGAATAAAAGAAAAGATAAATAAACGGCAATGAAAGTGGACGGAAAAACAACTGGCCGCAGATGGAATACGATCCCACGTCTTCGCATTACGCGTGCGAAACTTACCAGTTGAGCGGCCGTGGCCCCGTTTTGCCATCCACTTTCTGGGGTACTTATGTTTATCTACTGCTCTTTAATTCAATTTAGAACTGCAGGTACTTTCCGCTATTGCCCTGTGCTATCTTGATGTTATTGTTTGTTGGTTTGATATATATATATATATATATATATATATATATATATATATATATAATGACACGAAGGACAGCATAGGGGAAATTACTTGTAGTTCTTAACTCACTTAAAGCAATGATCAATAAATGGAAATGAAAGTGGATAAAAATCCACCTCCATTCCACGACCCCGCTCACTTGGGGTCGACTGAGGGCTCTCCCTCTAACACTAACGAGAGCGCGCACGAGGCCGCGCGAGGACTCACTGACCGCGCCGCCTCCGCAGTCCCCCTACCCCGCGGAGAACCATTGATGACGTATAATGAGATCACTAAGCATTATTATCTGTCAAGACGGGTATTCCCCTTCCCGCACCCTGCCTTATGCAGGGCGCGGGCGGTGACCCTTCGACTTTTACAAGCTCGTGCGAATCCTAACCTTGCGGTTCTTCACGCTATATACCCTGAAAGGTATCCCAGTGCGGACTGCCCTGCCTGTGGACTAACGGCAACATTGAACCATCTGTTGTGGGAGTGTGAAGACATCGGCTCCGCCTTCAGCGAGGATAGGTGGGCTGCGCTTTTGGGCAGCCCCGAAACCCTGGCCGTCCAGAGTGCCCGCGATCGGGCTGTCAAGCTCGGCTTGGCGGTCCCTGCGTGGGACTAGCCGGGTGGCGCGGGGTCTCCCCTGCGTCTTCTCTGGATCTCAATAAAGTTATTTCACTCACTCACTCCATTCCACCCTGTGAAAGTGCATGTACAGCGAAGCTGTTGCCGACGTTAGACAAGCACAACCGACGTTCGCGTCGTTTAACGACGGCTGTGCTTGTCACGACGTCAGCGACGTCACGCGCGCGCGCACGTGTGCGGAAATGCAGCATACATCGCTGAACGACATACTGTAGCGCGAAGGCACAAATACACAGAAGATACTGTGGCATACATCCTCATTCTTCTAGGGCCTCCGCCAAGTGCAACTGCCTTATTGAACTAATTGAATTTTTCAAAGTAAATTGCGTTAGACAATTCGTAAAGTGCGACACACAAGTTGAAGACACGATAGCTTCGGATTGTAATTCGAATACATGAGAAAACGTATTTCTGTTACGCGGAAACTCAAGGCCAAAGTCGTTTTGCAGCTGCCATTTAATGTCGGTACGAGTGGCCGCGGCCGCTAGGGTGGCTGGTACTGTTTTTGGGTGAGCACAGAACGAGCCCGCAAAAGATCCCGACCAACTAGAGGCTAACAGCTTCGCTGTAAAAACAACTGGCCGCAGAGGCGATACGAACCCACGTCTTCGCATTACGCGTGCGACGCTTTTACCAATTAAGCTACCGCGGTGCCGTTTTCCCATCCTTGATGCCATTGTTCGTTGGCTTCTTATATGACTATGTATGTATGTATGTATGTATGTATGTATGTATGTATGTATGTATGTATGTATGTATGTATGTATGTATGTATGTATGTATGTATGTATGTATGTATGTATGTATGTATGTATGTATGTATGTATGTATGTATGTATGTATGTATGTATGTATGTATGTATGTATGTATGTATGTATGTATGTATGTATGTATGTATGTATGTATGTATGTATGTATGTATGTATGTATGTATGTATGTATGCATGTATGTATGTATGTGTGTATGTATGTATGTATGTATGTATGTATGTATGTATGCATGTATGTATGTATGTGTGTGTGTATGTATGTATGTATGTATGTATGTGTATGTATGTATGTATGTATGTATGTATGTATGTATGTATGTATATGTATGTATGTATGTATGTATGTATGTATGTATGTATGTATGTATGCATGCATATGCATGCATGTATGTATGTATGTATGTCTATGTGTGTGTGTATGTGTGTGTGTGTATGTATGTATGTATGTATGTATGTATGTATGTATGTATGTATGTATGTATGTATGTATGTATGCATGTATGTATGTATGCATGTATGTATGTGTATGCATGTGTGTGTGTATGTGTCTATGTGTGTGTGTATGTGTGTGTGTGTGTGTGTGTGTGTGTGTGTGTGTGTGTGTGTGTATGTATGTATGTATGTATGTATGTATGTATGTATGTATGTATGTATGTATGTATGTATGTATGTATGTATGTATGTATGTATACCCGCCGGGGTGGCTCATGTCAGCTAAGGCGTTGCGCTGCTGAGCACGAGGTCGCGGGATCGAATCCCGGCCCCGGCGGCCGCATTTCGATGGAGGCGAAATACAAAAACGCCCGTGTGCTTGCGTTGTAGTGCACGTTAAAGAACCCCAGGTGGTCGAAATTAATCCGGAGCCCTCCACTACGGCGTGCCTCATAATCAGAACTGGTTTTGGCACGTAAAACCCCAGAAAGAAAGAAGAAAAGATGTATGTGTGTGTGTGTGTGTATGTATGTATGTATGTATGTATGGTGCGAGTGATTGTGGCGATGACTAAAATACCAATTATTAATTCTCCTTACAGAGTAACATTAAGAATTTAACAAAATGTGGAACCGATATATGCAGTATTCAACGTTGTAATCGACTATCAGCGCTTTAGGTTGTCATTAGTATTATGTTCTCGATCGTTTCGCTTGCTGCAAGCATTGAATTGGTTTAATTGAATGCAATAGGACAGCTGTAAGCATAAATGTTTCCTTCATACGCACCAAATGGTACCCACAAACATGGGCGAATGGAGAAAGGCACTCGACTCCTTTAGTCACTCAGTTCCAGGTGCATCTGCAATTGTGTCCACACAGACAAAACTACTCTGTTGATGTGGCACCTGTGCAACAGACAGCCGTGTGGTGAGACATAGCGCGCTAGTTTCTGATTGGAGCTGCAGGGCAAAGCGGGATCTGGAGGTGAGGCGTCGCTGACAGACGTAAATTTCCGTAAAATGCAGTAAGGAAACAGCAGTCACACTTGTTTTGTGTTATTTTGTACTTCCGTGCTTTCGTAAGGCATACAAACCTGAGGCCACAGTACATGTCACGGGACATCGAGCCCGTGCTATCTTTGAGTTTAGAACACAGATTCTAGCGTACGTGCTCCGCGGGTACAAATAAATGGTGCTGTTCGGACTATAGGTATTTCGGAAGAAGTAGTAATTAGTTCTTTATTTTTAAATAAAACGACGAAAAGCAAAGTAAGAAAATTACTGTCGACCGAACTTTTAACTGTCTAGTAACATTACACCGGGCGTGTAATAACGTAATAATGTGACCACCACAGTCGATAGTCCCTTAATACAGCCTACGCAGTACTGCGAGCTATCACTCGCAGCGCTACTTGCTCATCAGACGAAACGCTAGAACTGTCATCCTAACTGATTTCGTCCTGCCTTTCCGTTGATTATCTTGGTGCAACTCTGGCGGCTGTTCAGTGAATAGAAAAAGGACGCACACGGCACGCAAAGAACCTCGGAGTTGAAGGCTTCTGGTCCTCATATGCATGATTATCACCAGTTCTAACAAATCCACGCAGTTGCACCGTATTGCCCTCAAATTATGGAGGCTGCGTTTCTCAATGTTTCTTGCTCGTGAGCTAAAGTACACACGTGCTTATGCTTAATAAATAGATTGCATGCTTTGACATCAGCTCTGTGACAGCTGTGTGACGAAATGTCGAGCCCTGGGATTCCCTTATTCTTTTCACTGATTGCATAGTGAGGTCCTCGACTTTGTCAGCCTAGATGTCACGAGGTAGCAAGCGAGGGTTTATTGCCCAGCAGCCTGCTCCTAAGTTCACGTACTGTTCGCCGTTCTGGCTGTGAGTGGCGCTGGCTAACACTCCCGGGGTTAGCATTGCACACAGACACAAATATCCGAGAAAGCAGACGGGAGGATGGCCGCCGCAGTATAGACCAATTGGTAAAGCAGGCTACGCGTAATGCGGAACACGTAGTTTCGGCTCCCATCTCCGGCAAGCTGTCTTTTTGTCAGCTTTCATTTCTCTTTTTCTTATTATTTCTACAGTCAACTTATTTAAACATAACAGTTAATTTCTTCTATGCTTTCTCTAGCGTCAGTGTCTGCTCTATTCAGTTGTAACTAATAAAAATTGAGACTTACTCTTCTCACTATTCCCTGAGAAATGTGTGCTGAATTCTAAGGGATATGGCTAAGCAGGAAAATCGTTACGAAACCACGACAAATATACTACCAAGAAAATGCAACATGTTGAATGGCACTTTTTTATTTCATAATATACACAGAATACAAGAACTCATGATGTGTAACTGGATGAATTATCGATTTGGTGTAGCAAGTCCACTGCCTCCTGTCTGTCGAGAAAAATTTGATGACAGCACGACTTCACGTGCTAGATCAAATTCTTTGCACATGCTATGCTTTCTTGCATCCTAGTTCGACGCCAGAATTCATATGGCTTTACTGTACAAATTTATTCTCCTAACCTCCAGTTATCTTTCGTGACGGCGTATTATTGGTGAATAGTCGCTGTTTAAAATTTTATTTGAGCTGCATTCGCCTCTCGCTTTCCTCAGAGGGGCCCGTTGCAGAAGAAAGTAAGTCATTGCCTCGAGGGAATGAAAGTCTCGTTTAAGTTTCCAGTTGACCATGCCCCAAATTATTGTCGTACAGTTCAAGTTTCTGAGGATGTCAGTTAGTGACGTGCACTCAAGCGATTTATTATCACTGTTATTTTTTTAAGGAATAAAAGCAGGGTTATGAATAATGAGCTGCACATCTAGACTTCATTTATTGCTGAGTTGCATCGGAAAGCTTAGTGTTGTTAACATATAGTCTCCAAACAGCGACTTATTTTTGTTTTTGCTGCAGAAATATTTGCACCCATAATTTTTGCAGATGTGAGCATCGACTCGTGCAATGAAAACGCATTTCGCTTTTTTTAGGGATTTTTGGCTAGAAAATGTGACCGAAGCATGACATTCGGTTATGTGCCTATATGATCGCATAATACTATAAGTGCTACATGGATACTATTTGTTGAAAGCACGCAGTTGACTTCGTTCGGTGCAACTGAAGTGACCGTGGTGCACAGTGGGGCACCTATTTCACCTCTAATTATGGCCAAGTATCATGCAGTGAATATGGCTGCGAGAATTGACGCATGCATCAGCCTACAAGAATGGCAATGCAGCACCCAAGTGTTATATGCAGACCAATCTCATTTCAAGTAAGTCATATTGACCGGGAGCTAAAGATGCGCTACAGGCTGTTCATTTAATTTACCCCTCTATTCCACAAAGTTCGACATCGGGGTAAAAAGCGATCAGCGATAATAACTTATATCACCATAAAGATTAAATGTGGTCCAGAAAATTGACCACTAATGCCTGTAATTGTGCACCGGCGGGCCCGACAACTTCCTCAAAACCTCACTGACATCACCGCTCCGTTTGCCTGCGTGTCTTCACTCATATCGGTTTCGCAAGCACCATTGGCGTAGCACAGGTGTCTGTTGTCGCCATTGTGTTTTGTCGAGTCAGAAAATCCATTGGTGTTGGCTTGCTTGGAGGCAAGGTCAACCACTTTCATGCTTTTTGCTTGAGCCAAGGCTTCGATGTACTTCACTTCTTCGGCTGTTGCTTTGCCCTGCATAACTTTCAAAATAGTTTCTTTGGGCATCAGCTTGCTGAACACCAGGTTGTCTAGACCGGCAACAGGGCACTCAACGAGTAAGTACATAATAGAGGCGAGTGCGTAGGCCATGATCACCTGGGACACGTACATTTGGGCCTGCGGGCAGAAAACACAGAAATAGCAACTCAGGTTAGCTCTCTAAATTGACAATACCAGGAATGTAAAAAGGAAGGGCGTTACTGTCACCTTGGAGTTATTAGACAGAGTTGATGTCTATCCGATATTTGTCAGAAGAAAGGGGCATTAGGAGCACTGAATTAAATTGCCTATCCCCAAGCAAATTTGTATGAAACACCGTGTTCCAAGGCTTTTAGCAGATGATACGTACACGTTTAATAATTATGTTATGATTGTTATATATGTGCCTTCAATGTTTTCGTTGTGTTTGCATAAATTTATTAAATCGAGTAAATTACAGAAGCGCAGCAAAGAGACAAAAATGTGTTCAAAAGCGTGTAGGTACCTGCAAGCACGCATGCCGAAGCTATAAAGCAAGATACGTAAAGTAAGAATACTTTATATTTATGTCTTACTTACGGACTACTTATAATCGTGTACTGTTTCAGCTAAAATATTACAAAGTATGGACAGCTGCTAAGCAGTATTAACACAAAGAAATGCAGGCAGATCCCCAAAAAGTTTCGTTTTGCTGCAAAACTTGCAGCTCAAGTTCAACTTCCATTATCACTCGCTTCTGCAGTTGACGTTTCTTAGCCAAACGAAAGGTGGAGATCGCTTGTGTTAAAATCTGAACATGAACTCGTCTCATAACGGAATGCGGAATCCCCGAAAATTATTTTGGCATGTCACTACTCTGTGTGATCTATTTCAAAGGAAACAAATTTGAATCATACTGACTTTGCGCCTGCTGTTCATCGACAGAAGAGCATTTTTGCCGGGATAATTTGAACATTAATTTAGCAACATAATTTTCAAAAATAACCTTTTATTTACTAAGTTTGAGGCATGTACTTTTGTATGGCTGTGACCGTCTTTTTTTAGGCGGCGCCGTTTTTTAGAGTTCATGCGGCACGATGTTGCCTAAATATTTCTGTTTGTTATTCCTGCTTAACCTGTCTGCTTGCATGCCGCACCGCTGTTTCGCCTCTTTCAGTTGATTGACGCCGGCTTAATTTTCGTGTTCCTATTTAGCTAGATTAGCTGATGAGCCGCTTCTCGGCTCTGGCACTCGGGCGACACCTTATACATATCAGGATATCCCATATCACCCGCCAATGTAACGCCACCTCCGGTCGACTGACGCACCTGTTGTGGGAAATGAGGCAGATGGATAGCTATCATTACTCATCAATAGAATGACCTCATGAAATGTCAGGTTTCAGCTCTGCTCTTAAATTTAAACATACGCGTGAAACCTATTAATTAGATAGTAAATTTGCGAAGTTTAATTAGCGCTAATTTTAATTCGTGATACGTTTCAAACATACGTTAAAGAGCAGTTCATTCAAAGTGACCTTCACTGGACATAACACAGGTGAAACCTTTATATTTAACTGCAATGGGTATTTGACTTATGGATGCTAGTGTTGTCAGCTACTTTCTTTCGTTCTTATGCTTGTCACCTATGATTCTTATAGATTGTCGCTTTATGTTCTGTTTTTGCTTTTCACGTGATTTATATTATGTGTGTTCTATTACGTCTATCACATGCATTGTATTGCTTGTAATTTACGCTAGAATGCAGTTTTATGTATTATGTTCTAACTCTGTGAACCTCGATACGAGATGTGCGCTGTAAATTGCCTGTTTTATTGCTGCCCCCATGTCAGTTGTTTCGAAAGGGAGCCGAGACTGCGTGTAGGCCTATACACCTTTAGCCCTGTCTTTCTTTTTCTACGAGAGGAAATGAAATAATTTCAATTCATTTCAGCTGAATTCAATGTTTGTTGATTAATTAAACAATGCTGCAAATCGACCTGCCATAACAGCGCCCTTGTCTAGAAACGTCGCTGAATGGATAGATTCCACCTGTAATGTTGTCCTTTAAAATATGTTTCAGTTAAAAAAGGTCGTTTACATTCAAAGCGATCCAAGCAATTTAAAGCAATTTATTGCGTTTTTTCGTTTTAATATAGTATCGTATCCTCGTTATAAAAAAGTCGCAGTTCCGCCCGAAAGGCGAAGCATCGATTGCGATAGCAAATTAGTAGAGAGGTATACGAAGCAAGGATAGTAGATTAATAGACCGTATGAAGTTGTAAACATTCGCTTACTAACTAAATAGACAAGCACGGTGTCACGCGCGCACAGGCAAACATGAACACATCTCGCTCGATGACCGCGGTAACTCGCTGTGAAAACGCCGGAGTGAGAAAGCGCGCCAGCAGCAGCGGAAAAATTGACCTTGGACGCTGTCTCTCGTCTCGCTTCAACGCGAACTAAACGTCGAAAGCACAGCGCATACGAAGCTACCGGCACTCGGCGCATGCACTTTGTCCCCATCGCAGATCGCTTTGAAGATGAGGCCCACGCGGGCGCGCACTTCGCCCACATCACAGATCGCTTTCAAGATACGGCGTCCGCGCGGTCGCGCTGTGAGCTGCAGCCGACGAAGCAGAACGCCCCCCCCCCCCCCCCCCCCCCCCCATTCCTTGCTCTCCCGCTCCATCGCCTCGCCCCCGTGCCTCCCGCGCGAAAGAAGAACGCGCGCTTCCGGCCTGCCTTCCTCCCTCGCGTGCCCTACATTGATCCGCTACATTGATCCGGCTCACCCTCGCACGCTTTCATTCGCAGACCCAGGGTACGGCGCGCGGCGACGATTTTATCGCCGTTGGACTTTATACGGAACCTCACGGCGATGGCGACGACAACGACAACGGCGACGTCGACGGCAGAAATGCGCTTGGAGTGTCCGTATAATTGAAAGTTTTTAGTAAAAAAGGAGGAAGAGAAACATTCTCTAGTGACGGGTAAAACCAAAGGCTTTAATTACGACAGTACCAATTACTGATTCAAGGTAAACTCGTTGTCATTTTGGGGAATTTGCGCCCAGATTTTGTTTTTAAGTGTAAAAGGTGGGGCCCCACGTATGAACGTAATTACGAATATGTTAACTAAATTATTCGAGACTGTAGGTGAGGCTAATCAATTTGGTAGTTGAGACTAAGAAGGTTTGTCTTGCTCATTTAGCCACTGTACCTAGAAGATCGATGGTAGGCTTGATATAAACATCGATTTTAATATAAGCGATGTTTATGTTCATAAAGTTTATAGCGCGCCGTTGACTTGATATGGGTCATTGCACACGAATTAGTTGTAACTGGCTTTTAGTGCGCGCGTCGTGCACCAATTTTTTCTTGTTTTATGCTATAGTCTGGATACATTATTAGACAAGCTCGAGAGAAACAAATGGTAGGGGGGTGCCGTACGTGTAAAAACGGGTGTTGAGGAAGGCGTTCCCGAATTAGCACCGAGTTGCAGGCCATCAGGACCAGATGAACCAAGTACACCGAGAACGACAGCCTTCCCAGCGGGTAGAAGCATGGCCAAGCCAGTATCCTGTTGACCAGGCCACCCCGTTTCGTAACGCAGGCGTACATGACCCAGCCGGCTCCAAGAGCCCACGACGCACGGTGGAAGCCTGCGTAGATGGCCGACTCGAGCCTCTCGGGCTCACGGCCCTGGGACCATGTGCGCACGCCCAGCAGAGCAGCCAGCGATACAGTGGCTGCCAGCACCCACGCAGCGGCTTGAACGAGCCTTGACAGCTGGTGCCGCTGCGTGGCTAGACAGCCGAAGATGAGACCGATAAACAGGGGTGGTGCGTGCGTGTAGGCCTGGAGATAAAAGTCCATTTGCATGTCGATCAGCTTCCTGCGAAAAAGGAGACGGTGCAGTGGTCAGTGTACGAAGGCTCTTCCCGGCTGCTGCTCCGACTCAAGAGCCCGTTAACGGGAGGTCGCTTCACTGTGTTGTTCGTAGACAACTGATAACACGCCGGCAGTTGACGCTGTTACTTACGTAGGCGATGGTGCTGAACTGAATCTGGAAGTAAGCTAACGCAGTGTGTGTACACGCAGGGACAAAATAATACGAGATCTGTGAGCGTGTTCCAAACGGCATTCGTGTGCCCTTTGACGAAGCAAGCGCCCTTTGTCGAGACAGGCCCATGCGCATGCACGACCTTTAATGCTCGTACGCCTGCCCATCTGCCAATTTTTTGCCAGCCTGCTGTCGCAATCGCCATGCAGAAGTTGACGCTAGGATAGTGGATGTCTGTTTCGACTGTTGTGACGTGCGACAATGTACTGCACACTCCGCCGACCCCCCCCCCCCCCCCCCCCCCCAAAAAAAAAAAAGTATTACGATTACAACGCAAAGGAGTGCCGCAAGGAAGCATGAAACGACGTATAATATCTGATGTTCACGCAGGGTGTTATTCATCGTCCCTGCGAACTGCCGAAGCGAAATAAAGTAGAACGACGAGTGCTGACGTCTTCGTCGCTGTCGACGAGTACAGCGTTGTCCTCAGTGACACCCACCAAAGGTTATTGGACAAACAGCACTTCATAATTAACCGCGACACAATCGAACACGCAT
The DNA here is from genome assembly GCF_013339745.2 of Dermacentor silvarum. Lineage (NCBI taxonomy): Eukaryota > Metazoa > Arthropoda > Arachnida > Ixodida > Ixodidae > Dermacentor > Dermacentor silvarum. The sequence continues at coordinate 217,779,205 of NC_051154.1, forward strand.
ACACGGCAAAGCCTTTCACAGATTGCACGGTGACCCACCGTGCGACTTCGAAGATCGTTCTCTTGATGAGCCTCCACACGAGCGCCGATCGTCTTGCTCAAGAGGACGGTTAATATGCCTTAACCACATTAATGAGGCACTAACAGGGTTCTAAATTAGGAGAAGAAAGACAGCGCGAAATGAACAGTGGCAACTCCCAGCTCGCCGCTCCTGCGCGATTCGAAGTGGCAGTTAGCACGGAGAGCACGACGAGCAGGCGAAAATGAAGGCGGGGGAAACGCGTTAAGTGTCGCGAACCCGAATATACCGGGAGGTGCGTTCTGAGGTCAGAGATGTCGGAGGAAAAATCGGGCATTATTGATTGCGTACATGCTTGCAACTGCTCAGTCTTGCGCGTAGAAGCCATAACCACATGCGCGCTTATGTCGTGCAATTCCGACTGCTTCTTCTACGCTTGAATGATAAACAGCCCGCAGGCAGCAGCATGGCAAAACAAAGTGTAGAAGATGCTGCTAATAGCGTGAACTGAGCACGCAGAATGGAGCTCCATCAGTGCGGGAAAGAAGATAAAACATGAAGAATTCTATCATTTAGCACTCGCCTACGGGAGACAAAGCAATAGGCTTTGCAGTGCGTAACTTTCTGTGCTTTTCAGCCCGGAAATGGGCTCAGGCATGACGAGAGATAAAACCAATGACATGCAGAGGGACGGTGCAGAAGTTGTGAGTAACTTACCTGACGTCAGTGGTAAAAATGATGTTGAAAGGCAAGGAGTGTTTGATGTAGACTTGGATCGCTGTTGCCAGGGAGGTTGCCGCCGCGATGCTGGCCATAAGCCACAAGGAAGCCTTTGGCCACCTGAGGCGAATAACATGTATAGGGAGAGTAAAATTAAGTTTCTTGGCTGTTATCGAGCCTAATGAGGGAATTCCGTATAAAATGAGTCTCTTTTAGCGTTTGATTTGCTAAAGTCATGCACGTGAAGGCCGTGTGACCATATAAAGAGCGTGTCGAAAATCAGCTTTGTCTGAATGGTCTCAAATATGAACAAATAAAATAATAGAGAGGGTATAATTGCTTACAGAAGATATACCATAGAGATATACAACCAGGGTCATAAGATATACAACCAGGGTCATAAAGATACTTTAATGTTGTCACCAAATGGCTGATTAATGGCAAACAAATAAAATTACATAAATGATGAATTGTGACGAAATGGAGTTTAAGAACATGAGCGCTGTAATATTCTTACCTGGGCGTTATAACCGCAAGGATCACAGTTGTGACTATAGCGAGCTGGAAATCCACTGCGATGTACCAGTAGTGTGGCATACACTGCGTGTGAATATATCCCACAAAGGGCTTTCGTAAAGTTCGAGGATTATTCATTGGTGAATGTTAAGAGCATCACCATGCTTACAAATCTTTACCGTTCCAAAGTTGAATTCGACGCGGTAAAGAAGGAGCCGGCTATCGACGTCTGCCGCGTCATATTAACATACCCTTCCCAATTTAGGATACATATCACTCGCTCAATGTTCACAACACAAAGCCTAATGTTGATATATTTGAAGCACGCGCGGCATGATTCGCGTCATAATGTAAGCAGTGAAGACAATCGACTTCTTGGAGTCTTGCGCTTCGTTCTTTTTTTCGTTATAACAGTGTTGTAAGCAATATACAAGGAAAGTTATTAAAGCAAAGTATCTACTTTACGAGGGTCACAATAGCCCTATCTTCGGCGAAGGCGAGGAAGAGCTTGAAGTTCGGGACCACTTGTGAATAAGGGAGCCTGTCTTTGCTGATACCCAGGGTTGAGCGGGGTCATTCCTTCACTTTTTGGATGCACTAAGATATTTTAACTCCTCTCTTAACGATGTCGCCAAGTGTCTCAAAGGAATCTCTAAGTATATACCCTTGTCACACACAACAAGCACTCAGTATTGCAGAACGAAAAAAAAAGAGCAAAAGCTATGGGCGTACACCCACAAAGTAAGGCTTCGCTTCTTCGCCTGACTATCCATATTCGTAACTCTGTTGAGGCGTACATTCGTTGCTCCTCACCAAGTCTCTGGAGTTATCCATGTAGTTTTCGGTCATCGTGACAATCTTCCACCAGTGCTTGGTGCATGGCCTCTCAAACAAGGACCAATAGTCTCTCAAAGCTGGACCATCCACGAGAGCCGGAATGAGATACATGAATCCCAGTAGCGCCAACATGGGCACGATCAGCCTGCGAGCAGAGCGTCGTGTAGGTGATCACTTTTGTGCTTCACACGAGTCTTTCATTATCCGTGTGTTCATCTGCATGCGACAATGTCATAGGAATCAAATAGCTGCGGTTTTGTGTCAGTGCATAATACATTGAACAGCAGGATTTCCGTGAGCAGGCATGGCCGGTACACCACAGGAAAGATAAACCGGCTAATATCAAGTCGTATATCACCGCATTTCCTTAAAGTTATGAATTTAAAGGAGATGTTGACAACTTTAGTGCTACCTGTTACTCCTCGTCACTGTGTAAACAGAAAACGAGAAGACAAAAACAGTGAAAAGCACTGAAGACAGTCTAAGAAAACAAGCATTTGCGAAGCAAATGAATTGTGTTGAAATGAATCACACAAGTAAAGGAAGGCACAAAAAACGCTTAACCTTGCACTCGGCCGCGCAACGCTTGGAACAGCGAAGCTGGACGATCGTAGCCCATCATTTTCCGGAAGTGCGCGCGAACTTTTCATCTTATTACTCATGATGATGATAATTTCTTTTCGCGCGTGTCGGACTTACGGTCATCAATGCGCGTTGTATAGCGCAGCTTGCAACACTGACACCACGTTCCACCGCGTTGTAATGCCGACAACGCGTTCCAGCAGACCCGCTCCGTGAATGCGTCTCTCTCTCTCTCTCTCTCTCTATCGCTCTCATAGAGCGCAAAACCTCTTCTTCACCTCGCAGAGCACGAGCGTGCGAACACGCCAGCTGTGGACGAAGACGACGACGCTCGAATGCGATCGTATGGTTCGCATTAATGCATGTTTTGCAAGCGTGGCTGTATAGCCCATAAGTCACGCATATAAGTCAAGTACACATTACTGGAGAGCTGAGGCGTTATGCCCAAATATTCGTTCCGCATAATCTCTCAGTCTTTGGCAGAGCTAAAGCGGGCAATTTATTTTTGGCAACAAAACTCTTGTATGTGCTGCAAATAATTCATTGTTCCAGGGTTTACATACAGCAGTTTCACCGAATATTTGCAACCTTTATTTGGTCATCATCGTATGAGCCAATCAGGCGTGAAAATATTTTCAGACCAGTTAGTGCAGGCGGTCGTGGCCTGGTTCACCTTTACGTTAGACAATTAGCGTCTCGTTTCATCTTTTTTCGAGACTGTTCTCACCCATTGCTTCGGGCGTTCTTGCAAGTTATTCTCGTGAACGTTTTACCAAATTTAGTAATTTTGGCAAATTTTGCTTCACGTCCATATTTGCAGGGATTCATGCGTGAATTGTGCCTCTCGGTGCGTTTTCTTGCAGTGAGAATCTCTAATGAGTACTTATTCTATATCTCAAGGAAAAAATTGTATAAAGATCTAATTGATATGCTTTTTAAACCTCCGTTATACCGATCGCTGTACATCGGCTAACATGGAGATGACGTCCTTGCATTGGTCTCTAAAATGCCTATTCCTCCACACTCCAAAATAGTCTTCTTCAAAGTGCACACTGAAGCGTTACCTGTTAAAACCTGGTTAAATAGGAAAGGCATGTTTGTATCTTCGATTAACTGTCGTCTCTGTAATGTACCGGAAACTATAGAACACTGCTTTATTGATTGCAAGGACGCCATACTGTTTTGGAACGTTGTCCAAAGGACTTTAAAAAAGGATCTTGATATCAATCCTTATACGATACGATATCTGATACCATTTAAATGTGAAGATGTGCCTTTTGACATGCTCCTACTAATGGCGTTGTACAGTTTATGGAAAACTTACATGCTAGATCGGAATGCAGAACCAATTGTATCTTCGAAGTCACACTTCATTCAGATGATTTCAAAGCTGAGAGACTTTTATCATCAGAGAGACTCCCAACCAGACTGGTATCCAAGTAAATTCTACCAGGTAAATAGAGAGAGAGAGAGCAAGGAGACGAAAGGCAGGTAGGTCAACCAGACGAGCGTCCCGTTTGCTACCCTACACTGGGGGTAAAGGAAATGGGGAATAGAAAGAGGAAAAGAGGGAGAGAGTGAGTACTGAGTGCACGTGGGATGATGCACAGGGACACTATAGGTGGTCTCTTAAACCGGTGCACTTCAAGAACAGGTAAATTAGTTAAAAAACTTACGGCAACGGCATCACTAGCACCTATTGTCACAGGTGTTACATTTTCTTCACCCGCCGGGGTGGCGCAGTGGCTTTGGCGTTGCGCTACTAAGCTCGAAGGCGCGGGATCGAATCCCGGCTGCGGCGGCCCAATTTCGATGGGGGGGAAATGCAAGAACGCCCGTGTTTTATAAAAACAGATATATTTATCTTGAGCACATACTTATAATTTCAAAGATACCATATCATTGAGTGTCCGGTAAGAAAGAGAGTGGGCTCGTTATCGTCACGACTAGAGACGAAATAGTGGATTTTTTCTCATATTTCACTACATCTATGTGTTTTTTCGTATAATTAATACGCTAATCAAAAGATGAGCACACTCACCTCACGTAGCGTCTGAATAGCGCGATGAGTATGACAATTACTGGTGACAGGTGCACACGTGGAGCCTTCGTCACGAGGTAGCCAGAGAGGAATCCGCTGCAAGACCCAGTATGCAGAGATGTGGGAGGGTAACATGTTCTTGACACAATGAAAAACTTGGGCGTTCAAAAGTTCCGGTTCTTAGTGGTTTCAAAGGCGCAAACTCACGTAATAACGAGGAACGTCTCCACTGACATGAACGAATTCACCTGGACGCTGAAGAGGAAGTCTTCACGAAGCCTTTTGAAGAAACCGATAAAATTGGCTGTAGAAGAACAAGGAAAAAAAGGGCGTTTGACGGCTGCACGCTGGTATTTTTACATATGGGCATCTGCACATCGCTCGGATAAACATTGATGTCCTCGCAATGGCACCAGTGTGCATGAAGCCTTGATGTCAGGTGTTTATTCTGCCCATACTTTTTCATTTCCCTGAACCAATGTAAGACAACGATGCGTGCGCTACGAAGAGGGTTCAATGAAAATGACCAAAGGCTTATTTTCAGAACTGCATGCGTTACATCCTCACGTTTGCGAGTGACAAAGAATTGTGGCTATGACATTGCGCTACTCAGCTCTAGATCGCGGGTTCCATTCCGGCCGCGATGGCCGCATTTCGATGGGGGGATGGATGCAAGAACACTCGTGTACCGGTGTAATTGGTGCACGTTAAACAACCACTGAAAAGTTCATTTTTAATGATGAAGAATTCTGAGGTCGTATTGACAAAAAAAGTTCTTGCGATAGAACTGGTTGCAAGAGCAGGAGCCAGTCAATCGTGATGTTAGAGACATTGCACAGGTTTATTAAGTGAAAGGGAAGAACAAGGGAAGCTGCCACAAGTGCTAGTTAGGAATCTAGCTCTTTATGGGACGTGTTTGTACTCAGAAAGACGGGCAACGCTTAATTCCCAGTTACAGCGCTGTCGTCGGTCGTCGAATATACTCGTACGGATCAAGTGCGTCCTCTTTTTATTATTGTCTGATCGTACATTCCAGAGTAATCGCTGATGCCCACGTACAGTCGCGAATGCACCACACTATCCGCGATGCGCGCACGTTCTGATTACACACGCCTGCTTTACTTCAGAACTGGCAACAACGTTCAAGAAATTTGATACATTAGGTGCGTCTTTCGCCGAGCGACAACTTGGTAACCGTGGTGGCGCGGTGAAAATGAATACCGGCAACAAAAAGTAAAAGAACGGCGTGAGGCAATATTACTAGAGAAGGCGTCCAGCCAGTGGCAGTGGCAAAGTACTTTTATGAACACAAAACTTCGTAAATTCGGCAACTGAAGCTGAATTCCCGAAACGGTTTGTTCGTTAAGGGCACTTCAATTCGTAAGTGCTTTGCGAAAATGGGCACTGGTTTGACTGACTGTCAGCATGCAGTAAAAAAAAGGACCTTTTTTATATTGCAACTGAAGAGGAATATAGCATGAAATGGCATGAGGTTTATATCACACAGTCATTTTCGTTTTCAGAAAAACGAGCGTGCTACTCACAGTGTGCGTGCGGGTCTCTAATGAGGTATGTATGGCCCAAAATGACCCATGTGGCGGAGAGTACGCGAAATCCGTGGATGAATCCAAGCTCATTGGAGTAGTCGCCCCAGTTGGGCATCTGGACGAGCTTCTTAAAGGCTCTTCGCAGAGAAAATGAACGGACGGCCTTGGACACGTACCCTGAGCAGGGGGAGAATAAAAGCGCGTCTCATTTAAAAGCCTAATTATCGGGATGAGAAAAACAGACAGGTTGATATTGCTCACGATTTCTGTTCGATAAGGACGTCACTGCCCGCCAACAAGAGTGTCATGGGCATTGCTATTGTTTCTACTCTGAACTGAATATGTGTTTTAAGCATGCTCAATTTTCTATGGGGGTGGCTGAACTCAGAATGGCAAATGAGCCACGTTTGCGCTGAGAAAATTGGCAAATATAAATATCAGTCTCAAGAATATCACATGAAGGATGCTCATTACTATGTTCATCTCGTGTCTTTCTTTGATTACTTTGATTATAGGAGACGACTGGGAAAGTGCACGACCCACGATACTCCTTTGTTCTTAGCTGTTTGCTGTTGCTTATTTTCTCGTCTTTATCAATTCAGAAATGCGTGTAGCCTCAACCTCGTTTTTTTATTAAGTGGATTGTTCTTAATTGTATTCTGTTCTGCTGATTTTTCTAACGTGGAATTCAGAAAGGACTGTCTGTTTCTGAAATGTGGATGATATGCGGCCGACAACGAAAATCCTAATATCCCGGTTCCCGCTGCAAGCATAAACATTTATGTAATATAAAGATGTAGCCTAAAATTGAGTACTGCAGTCAGCAATGTTGAGTGCGACGCATGTAGGGAGTTTTTCTATGGTGGGATGAACGCTAAAGTGACGAGGACATTTAGCTGTCTTTCAGTGCTTCTGGGGCTTGTGGTTTTTTTTTTTTCATCGGACCGTTATACAAATGGCCCGCTCAACACCTTCCACCCCAAAACTTCGCTTGTCCTAGTTTCTCCGCTTCTGCTCGTCATTGCTTATTGTGCGCGTCTATTCATAAGTCTAAATTTCTTGCCTTGATTAGCCTAAGCTTCTTACCTACTCCTCAGGGCAGTGGACCATAAAGAAAACAACCGGTACATAGCTGCTCTCTTTAACTATAATCATTTCAGCTCGGAGCATTAAAGTAGGCGTTGTGAGAGAACTTCACTGTTATTAAACTATCATAGCGTGTATGACTAGTTACAAACCTGCGACAGTCGTAGTCTTGTCAGAGTCCGTAAATTCGTCACCCCATAGCATCGTTCGGTAGATATCGTAGCCGGTGCCGAACAGGATGAAAGATACCCAGACAGCAAATATGCACCTATCAAGAGAACAAAGAATAAATAGTAGAAAAAAGAAGAAAACAAAAAATAAAACAAATAGCGAAACACGTTAGACATAATAATTTGCTTTGATTGTTTTTGTGCCATGAAACTTGCATGGGCTTGGTTGCGTGGTGTGTTGCAATGTGTGTGCTACATCTCGAGCATGTTTTTTTTTTTGCGATTGGTTATCGAAACAGTATTATTAAAATACATAAAAAAATTAAAAAGCGGCATAAAGTATCTCGGCCATCCTTAAGCCAAGAAAAAATTATCTTTTTATTTTGCAAAAGAAAGTCGTTTTATACAATAACATGCTGTATCACTGTGGCTCGAAACGAGAGCAATGTATGATTTTTGTGAAGAAATCTATACAGCTTGTTTAAACGTGTCATCCCATTTCATGAGATTAGACGCATTCACTCACGTAGAACCAAAAGTACGCAAGGGCGTATTCATCTCTTTGAGTGAATTGAACGCCTCCGAGACTTGGGTCTGGCTCTCTGGCTTAATAGAAAGTGTTAATAGCCTCCCCCTATGGTCCGATGCACATGTGAAATCCCAGAGAGACAGGAAAACGCAATAGAGTTTCAGAGGCGGTGAAGAGGAGAAAGAAGTGTGTCTTCTATGCTTACACGCATATCTGCGTGTGTTCGTGTGCGTGGTCGTGACCATAGAATGAAGGCCAAGACGTGAATTATTTATTCTAATAACCTAACCTGTATGGGAAAAATTACACACCGTCATCGTATTATCCTCGTAGAGAACGCGGTGGTACAACCTTCCCCCCTCTCGCCAGAGAAAGAAGCGCTCTTCATGCTAATGTCGGCCTACCTACTTCGCATCGCTATGTCGGCATAGCGATGCCAGCAAGTGAGCCTTAGGTCTCTTGTTGGCTGGCAATTCGCGCAAAACGGTTATGCACGCTTCCTGTTTAACTTGCTGCCCTTTGTTGCTTGGTATGGCTGAGGCTTTTTGAGTATTCGAAGTTTTCAATACAAATGCAATACGTAATTTTCGAGTCAGGGCATCGTATTAAGAAAAGAAACTTTTTTTTGTCATTAGACCTCCGCTATTGGTAAACAATTTTCGGGCTGCACTGACTTCGCCTGTCCGTCACGCGATGTCACAAAACCTCTGAAACTCGCCACGTCAAAGTGACGTGTACACATTAAAGATGTATTAATATGCGGAAGAAAAGTGGAACTTTTTTCGGAATAGCGGGAGTCTGCCCCGTTCCGAAAGGAACGGGTGGATGGGTGGATGGCTGTCCGCCAATCACTCCTGCACTGGCTACTCGTAACTGCCGGGGAGAAAGGATTTTTCTGCGCCTTTTCTGTTAACTGTTAACTCTTCCTGTTTTTTTTTGTTTTTTTTTGTCTCTCTCCCTTTGCCCTCTGTTCAACCTCTATATACCCCACCCCAGTGGAGGGCAGCAAACCGGAAACTGGTTAACCTCCCCACCTTTACCCCCCCCCTCTCTCTCTCTCTCTCTCTGCGCATAATGAAACATTTTGCTTCGCAGTATAACGTCGTCGAGCCCTTTCGGCACGTATATGACAAGCTCTGCCAACTTTTGTTCACTGAGGATCCATTTTAGCAGCATTAGTAACTTTCCGTTGCACGCTGCTGAGATTTTCTACCAGCACATTTTCTACCAGATTTTCTAACAAGGCGAAGCGGACCAATCACAGACACCGACACCACCCTCCTCACCCGGTACTCTACTTTTACTGCGCTAGCCCGGACCCACCGAAATCTTCTACACCTTCTGAAGTTGGCTGCCTGCCCATCGCCTGTTGGCAGGCAACTCGATCAAAAAAAAAAAGCCTGTCAGGCTAGTCGGTGCCATTGGCTTTGAAACCAAACAATAGTGACCTCCTATAAACGAGGAGAGCGTTTCACTGGACTGTTCATATAATGCTGTTGTACCCGCCCCACGCTTGCGCTGGCGGTTACGCAAATTTGATGTCTGGAGATTGTAATGAATGAGAATGGAATAGCTTTATGTTATACGGCCCATAGTGACATTTCCCGAGAGATTTGTTGTGCATTTGATCCCACAAACGGACTGATCAGCTGCTCTATTCTTTTTGACATGCACGTTAACGGAAATCTTGCCTGCAGGTATTGCCAGTTGTTTTATTACGTTTTTTTCCCTCCTCCTGTGCAAAACTCTACGTTCACGATCTGAAGTGAAGGCGCGACAACGACGACGGACGAAGAGAGAGCACACACACACAGGGCGCCTGTGTGTGTGTGCTCAAAAAAAAAAAAAAAAAAGGCGCCCTTTGTGTGTGTGCTCTCTCTTCGTCCGTCGTCGTTGTCGCGCCTTCACTTCAGATCATGCTTAACCAACACGCCCAACTATCCATCCTAACATCTACGTTCACTATACGAGACTTTTTATAAAAAAAATCTGTATAGCCTAAAACAAAGGAAATAAAGAAAACACCCCACGAGAATAACCATAACAAAATGTTATGTTCTTGCGAAATTTTATATTGTCTAAAAATGTCGTACAATTTTTCCAGAATTCTCCAGGTATACTTTAGAAGATTGCCGGAGCTATAGGATAAGTGCACGTTTTATGACGGTTGGATCTTTTGTTGAGCTAACATAGAATTGTGTGACTATAGTGTTGTCAGCCTCATTAAATCGCCAAGCTCTTGCTCAAAGGTTGCTTAAATTAAACATAAACAGGAGAACAGGAAAGAAATGTCCAAATCGACATTAAGGAGCTGCTCGTGAGAATAGGCGATTGAAGGAAATAAGAGATGAATGCACTATACATATGGCTGTTTTATACTAGCGTAATTACATATGGCCGTTAAATAATGTCTGCTACGCCCTACACTGGAAAGTTTGGAGACTACGTTGGATACACTTTGGACCGCCGCAGTTCGTCTTGAGGCACACGTAACAACGGTATACATATGGCTATCACGTAATCACGCAATTCGCCTGGCTCCGCATTGTTCCCGGATCGGCGTCATTCCTGTAGATTTAATCTCTCTCTCCCCTTTTCCTTTCCCCCAGTGTAGGGTAGCCAACCGGGCTCAGTCCTGGTTAACCTCCCTGCCTTTCATTAAATCATTTTCTCTCTCTACTTGTGAACAGTCGTGGTGCAAGAAAATAAAGGTGAGGGTGCATTATTCATTCGAAGAGCGCTGACCAAAGTACTTACACGATTAACGTCTGTCGTTGATCTAGCTTTACTGGTTCCTCAATGGCACACCACTGAGCTTTCAGACTTAGAGCGAAACCTTCCGTCACTGTAAACAAAGAAACAGGTTATCGGCAACCATATATTGCGTTATTGCAAGGGCTGGTGTAATACATGCAAAATAAGGCTCATTTTTTTCAGTAATGTAACAGCATCTTGACTGCAAAACGCAACAATTGACTTTTGGCAAGAACGAGAAGCCCAGCCAAAAAAATGTTCTCAAATAAATAATTAGAACGCCAAACGGTATGGTTCGACATTTCATATATCGTCTAGTAAGTGGGGCCTTGATCTGGGTAATACTTCACCGACTTCAACCACTGCTCATTTGAGAGTGGATTTTGTTACTTTTCCTTCGATGTCATGAGTCATTATTTTATTTATTTATTTAGGAATGCTGCCGATCTCACAAGAGATCACAACAGGGAGGGCATACATATAAATTCGAAAGAAGTGCAATCAAATCATTTATATAATGCAAAACGCTGAAGTAACCAATACGTGAACATCAGCAGTAACAATGCGACAAGTAGCAACGCTACAAATCACAAGACTACAAATTACTACAATTACAATGGTAGCATGCGCAATTGATGCAACCAGGTTATTGAAACACAAAATCTGGATACAAGATAAAAAAACGTTTACAGCAACTGCTCAGCCTGTACATCCATTTCCACCATAGTTAAGGACATATTGAAAGATGAAGCGTTAACAATACAAGGAGTTGGTTTCATTCTCTTATGGTTTGAAATAAATATGATCATTTGAAGCAATTTGAGTTTAAAGTGTATTCATTAAGTGTTTGAGAGTGCCTGTAGCGTGTTGATCTAGAACGATTGTATGAAATTAGTATAGACGTGTCAATGTTTATGTCACCATGAATTAATTGAAACAAAAACTTTAGTCTCGCTAGTTTTGCCCGACTTTGGAGTGTTAATGACCCAGCTTTCTTTAGTAATGCAGTCGGAGAATATGTTAGCTTGTATTTATTATAAATGAATCTTATTGCCTTCCTCTACACCCCCTTCATTCTTTCAATCAGTTCCTTTGTGTATGGGAACCAAACAATAATGGCGTACTCTGGCACTCGTCTAACGAAGGCGTCTTCTCAAAAAGAAAAACCGCTTTAGTGCACTTGATGTTATATTGTGAACATTGGTTTCCCATCGAAGATCATGTGTTAAAGTGTTACCCAAATATTATGCTCTAATACACGAGTGAGAGGTGTGCCGTTAATAATGTAAGTAAAATCAGATATTTGTTTCTTTATAGTTACGGTAAGCATTAGAGATTTTTGAGCATTTAGAGTCATCTGCCATTCCTGACACCAAGAAAAGACACACTCTAGGGCATTGTGTAGTTAAATTAAATTTGGTGTTTGTGATATCTCTAAAATGGACGGAACTTGTATTTAGCCAAATGTAAGCGTCAATTAGGTGAAAATTATTGCAGAATTACAAATATTTTTCTACACTGTTGCAAAAAGTTTTAATAAACTGTTTTTGAAAGTATGCAGCCATGTACCAGGACATTACAAGACAAGATGCACGAAATGTATAAATTCGACATGGAGCGTTTTGGAGGAGACTGCGTGAGATTTTTATTAAAGCGAAGCTTTCTTCGCGAACGCTTCCGGACTTTCCTGGCCATAGCTGCTGGCTGGGTGGGTGCTGCTGCTGTTTTGTCGAATAGCTCACATGCAGGACAACACTACCATCTTTAACAAGCAAACAGCCTGGATACGTGTCCAGGCTGCTTGCCTTGTTTTCTACGAAATTAATCAGTGATAAAACAAATTATGCCTAAATATCCTCATTGCAATAGATATACGTTATCAAGAGCACAATCCCTTTAATGAAGCGAACAGTTATAACATTTCTATGCCTACTTTTCTAACCATTAAGCCACAATCGTATGTATACATCTATCGTGCCAACGTGCCAACACCAACGTGTATCGTGCCACCGCCAACTACCTCTTTTAGTTGATCGCCGCGTGTTATGATTATTTCTATACTATGGCACATACCCAAGAGGCCAAGAAGCGGGCCGTCCATTTAAAATAAATAAGAAAACATCAAGAAATACAAGGCACTCTAGTCACATTTCGTAGCACGCGTGAGCGAGAGAATATGCACGCGCGCCAGTATCTTTTGCGCCTAAGACGCAGTAATGAATGGGCAAATTTGTAGCATTTGATTAACCGCTTCCCTAATGCTTCACTTCACATGAGTTCCAAAATGTGCTTTGGATCTGCACAATTTTTATGTTAGTACAACAATAAAAACAAGAGCAACAGGAATGAAAATGTCCTAATTAAAGACCTGGGTCTTCATAGATTTTAATCAAATAATGCTATTCATTGTTGGCGGTTAAAATCTGCTTTCTTCAAAACAAACTGCTGCTACCATACACTCACTGTGTTTTCTGAATAAAGTGATTCGACAACGGAGCAGTTGTTAAACTCGCAATACTCCATAAGGGCTGTAACACAATTGTGAGGTTGTGTGTGTTGTGTATGTGATGATGCACTTATATTATAAACTTGGTCTTAGCTTAAGCTCGTAACGGGCGTACCCTTGATGATGTTACTGTAACATCATTTCTCTGATTCATACAATTATATTTACGACAATCTGAGCAACTCTTGATTTACGCACATGATTATCAAAATAGAAGGCAGTGCTTAAGACTACTAGAAATAAAGGAAATTCTAGCACAGAAACATTTTCATTGCACAGAAACTAAAAAGTGCGCATTTCAAATTCGTGCAAAACACAATGAAATGTTATGTTCAGGTAGCATAAAACAGATGACTTTTTCTTGCCTTCGGAAGAAAATAAGATGATGATGATGATGACGATCGTAAATGACTGCTTGTCTGACGACGCCACTTTAGAGTCGCTAACTTGCGCGGTTACTTGATATGAAATCTTTCGTATACCGCTGCTCCAGCTGCTGCTGCTGCTCTTTCCTGTTGCTGGTATCCCAAATTGACCCTAGTGCCTTTTATGTATGTATGTATGTATGTATGTATGTATGTATGTATGTATGTATGTATGTATGTATGTATGTATGTATGTATGTATGTATGTATGTATGTATGTATGTATGTATGTATGTATGTATGTATGTATGTATGTATGTATGTATGTATGTATGTATGTATGTATGTATGTATGTATGTATGTATGTATGTATGTATGTATGTATGTATGTATGTATGTATGTATGTATGTATGTATGTATGTATGTATGTATGTATGTATGTATGTATGTATGTATGTATGTATGTATGTATGTATGTATGTATGTATGTATGTATGTATGTATGTATGTATGTATGTATGTATGTATGTATGTATGTATGTATGTATGTATGTATGTATGTATGTATGTATGTATGTAGTATGCATGCATGCATGCATGCATGCATGCATGAGCATGCATGTATGTATGTATGTATGTATGTATGTATGTATGTATGTATGTATGTATGTATGTATGTATGTATGTATGTATGCATGTATGCATGCATGCATGCATGCATGCATGTATGTATGTATGTATGTATGTATGTATGTATGTATGTATGTATGTATGTATGTATGCATGCATGCATGCATGCATGCTGTATGTATGTATGTATGTATGTATGTATGCATGCATGCATGTATGTATGTATGTATGTATGTATGTATGTATGTATGTATGTATATATGTATGTATGTATGTATGTATGTATGTATGTATGTATGTATGTATGTGCTCATCTGGACAGAAGACAAATCTTTTCCTTCTGTCCAGAATATTTAGGAAGTATAAGAAGCATAAGATAAGATAAAAAGCAAGAGCGCTCTTCAATGAATCATCAAGACATCTGCCTGGTGGCGTGCCCAACATGCTACTTCAGATGGCAGTCATAAAAATAAAGTTATACGCACAGTTGCATATCTTACATGCAACAAACCACATGATATGATATGATGATACTCAATATGATCATGTGTCACTACTGTCTAGATAGCTTCATCCCCCGAGATTTGAAAGAAAAGTTAATTCACAAACAACTCAGATGACCCGCGACATTATTCCTCTTAATCACTAGTCAATAACCCGCGCATTATTAATCTTAAACGTAAACTGCAGCGTACATGCTGAAATGAACAAAACTGATCACTATGCTTCCTGGAGTCGAGGGTTCGTGTCGTTAAGCTCATGTCAAAATAATAGGGCTCTTACAGCGATCCATAATGGCCTGCAGGTCCTCTGCTTCGCACAGAGATGGTACACAAAGTCCGAACTTGTATAGCGGGGCCAGCGATAAGAAGTCTTTGTCAAACATGCGTGACAAGTTCCCAGCTTTCTGAAAAAAATAATAATAAAGAGGACAGATTTAATGAGCGCGTATCCCTTAGGGGATGCGCTTCTGAGCGTTGTCAAGGTGCGTTTCACCTATGTGATGTAAATGAGATAATAAAGCATAAGTAAGACTTCTAAGCCGGCAGAAACGGAATAATTAGTTAAATAATTTACAATACAACCTACTTGTCGCAATCTTATGCTAATGCAGCTGAAGTTTACGTACGCAATTAAACAAAAGAAAAGCTGTGCCGCACTTTCACAGAGCAGTTTCCCGCATTTTCTGGATCCGGGAGAAATGTCATACAATTGTTAGCATAAACTCCGCGTGCATTTTTTGTACGAATGGCCGTGAAGGGGACACGACAACAATCACACAGACACAAGCGAATTAGTGCTTTAAGGACATTGAGTATTCTATCAGGATCTCTATTTAAAGCAGGAAACAAAGCAAACAAAATCAGAAGAAGAGAAGAAAGAAACACGAGAAACAATTGTGTTGCTTGTCCTGACCCAGGAAAAGAGCAAAGACAGAGGTACCACACTTTTATACGTCATGCGACACGCGGTGTCACCGCTTTGTTCAAATGAAAGCTGCGCGCGCGCTAGCTAAGCAGCCCCGTGCGGTAACGGCAACGTGTACAGTTCTATGCTAAAACGTTCTTATAAAATGCAGTCATGCTTCGGTTAACTTTGTACGTGTGTCTGTTGGAAGCCGTTTTGACATTGGTACCCGATTGTTCGGATTACTTTGTCTATTTACTAGCTAAATGGAACATTTTCTCATTCGTCCTTCGAATTTTTCTGCATCGTGTACAGGGCTGAGTAACGGATAACCCAAGGCCTGTTTGCGGAATACCTGTGAAAATGTACTATCGCGCTCAGTGTGAGCTACAACGAGCTACCGCTTTGCCCCGCACTTTCACGCTGTAGCTCATACTGAGCGCGACCATACCGTATACAATGTACACCAACTTGCTTGACGGACTTGTCAGTCGTTGTTAAAAAAGAAGAGAATACAGCAGGTCTGTATTTGTCTTCTGTGGGAGACGCGAAAGGGGGGGGGGGGGTGGTTACGTGATCAGAGATTGCTATATGCTTCAGAATAGCGAATGTTTCTGAACCGTATGGCATGTATTCATACGGATACATGTCATGTGGTTAAGTAGAATGAACATTTATTATTAGCCCACGGCCGGAGAATTATACCTGAATAGGGTAGCTTCAACTGAAGGGACAGTGCTCACCTCAAATCCTAGGTAGTTGGCGAATCTTGTAACCACCTTCTTCACACTGGGCGACATTTCTTCACCGTCGTAGCGGAGATGGACCATGCAGTACTTTCCCTGAAAAAGGCCTTCGTCGTGCCTTACGGCGAGGCACAGATCGTAGGCTCCGTATCCGGACAGGCGTCCCAGCATCATTCCTGCAGGTGGTCGGCCCATCGCGTCGATCACTGCAAAACGGGCAACGGTTGGCTCGGGCTCGAAGAGAATAAGAAAATGTCGCGTGTAAGCTAGGGACCAAGTGCGCCAAGAAGTTCAATAATAATAAAGGTATTTTACTAAATTGCATTGTTTCCACCCAAACTGTTTTTTTTTTCTCTTGAATTGCCTTGAGAATGAACACACAGGAACAAGCACATAGTGCTGCGTGGGTAAAAATTCATGCGAGAAGAAACAATAATTAACGCTTGAAACCTTTTCATCGACAGAGTTTCTCAATTCGCTCTGCGGCGCAAGCTTTGAACGGGCCGAAAATTCACACACACGCACGCACGCACGCACGCACACGCACACGCACGCACGCACGCACGCACGCACGCACGCACGCACGCACGCACGCACGCACACTGAAAAAGATTAAAGAATAAGCCAATGATGCATACAAGTAGAGGTCAAACGGCGAGTTTTTTCCCAGTAGCAAAGCAGAATCGTGGTTTATGTTTCATTTACCTGCAAGAATGTTCAAAGGCTAGTTTGTGCGTTCTCTGAAGCACACTCACTTACTTGATGTCCCACTAAACTGACAAAGCAAGTGAGCAGGCTAAGGCTGACTTGATATGCTGCTCATTTGTTGCCTCAGCTGCTAAAGTGCAAGTGTTCTGCTATTCACACGACTCGCACCGTAAGCAAATGGCTAGACAGTTTCAGTTTAGGGGATTTTGGGGCCCGGTACAAGCGTACAAGCGTTTTGAGCTCCTAATTAAATAGGGGCGCGTCATTACCTATGCGGCACACCCAATGATAGCTAATTGTTGGGCTAGTTGGTTTTCCATAACTGAACAAGTAACTCAGCGCGATATAAAAGACAGTCACAAGAAAGGAAGAAACAAAGACAAGCGCTACTCACAACTGTTTAATGCAATGGAAGGATCGTACATACATATATATCCTCTTGTCACGCATGCGCAGACCAGACAATAAGAAAGGCACGTGTACATTAAATTTACTTGATGCCGAATTTGACTTCTTGCGCAACCGTCTTTAATGTACACGTGCCTTTCTTATTGTCTGGTCTGCGCATGCGTGACAAGAGGATACATATGTATGTACAATCCTCCCATTGCATTAAACGCCAAGGAGCTTTGGGTTTTCGGGTTAGATTCGACCGAAGCCCCTAAATAAAAAAATAGCGCCCCGCCCCTTCCCCAAAAGCATTGTGTTGACAAACGTGGCGCCATTTATCTAACGGTACATTCGACTGATTCCTACCGCGCTCCAATTCGGTTGCAGCGATGCGTAGCCCTCTCGAGATTAGAGCCAGAAGGTATCTTCGGCTGGTCGTTATCAAGTGTTCTAGAACGCTCTGTCACGCGACTCTGTATTCAGCTAGTTGAAACGGAGCGCTCGAAATGTGTTCGGCTGGTACCATCCATGCGATCGGATACGACCAAGAGCGCTCGGCGCAACTCCATCTCTCTCGTCGCAGCGGCTCCGAGAGCTCCCGGAGCTCCGATCACATGATGCCACCAACCCACCCATGTTTGTTGAACGCTGAAAGCGGAAGTCATGATTTTTCTCGGGTCTGTGCTGCAGTTGCGTAATTGCGAAAAATGCCCGTGGATCCGTTTCTGTAACTCTAGGCTTAGGCGCTCTGCCTATGGCTCGGACGAAGAGCGGCTCTAGATTTGGCTGCTCCAATGCAGAGCCTTGGAGCGACCAGCGGAAGATACCAAGAAAAAGCCTGCCCCAGCCGAACGTTCTGCTGCTCCCACAGCTATTGAACTAACCACGTGGTCGGGATTCTGTCGGATCTCGGTCGTGCTTGCAGCTCGAAGGTGAGAGCACCTCCGAGTGCTGTGAGCTGGAGCGCGTCACTCAGAATGATTATGGCAAATGTAGTCCGAGCACTCGATTTTAACCAGACGAATGTACACCGCGCCAAGAGAGCGCTCTAGAGCGCTCAAAAGCGACCTGTCGAATGCACAATAAGTGACGGCTCTCACCTGGCACCAAATTTAACCTGATTTATGAGCAACTCATAACACTCGTAAGAGACAAATGACGATGTAGGCGACCGCCTTCTCTCATCTAATACAAATGATTGAGTGATAAACCGTGGCTCTTTTCGAGGCCGGTTGCTTATTCCAAAGCTGTAGCTTAAGCAGCAGTGGCCGATACCCAATGATTGGACCGTTCCCGAGTTCACATTCGATTCGTTTCATATATTGGCTAGCAACACTTTTACACCTGACAAAGCTGGCACTTTATCAGTCATTTATTTGCTCTTTTTGCCAGCGTCTTGTAATATTTGTATATGATTGTGTGAATAAACATATCATCCTCATCTAGTTTCTGAACAAAATAAAAAAGTCGCAGTTTCGACCGAAAGGCGAAGCATCGATTGCGACAGCAAATTAGTCGACAGATATAAGAAGTAAGGATAGTAGTTTTATCGGCCGTAGAAGTTTGTAAACATTCGCTTACTAACTAAATTAACAAGCATGATTTCACGCGCGCACTAGCAAAGATGAACACACTCACTCGATGACGGCGCACACTCGCTGTCAAAACGCTGGTGTCAGAATGTGCGGCAGCAGCAGTGAGCGAATTGACCTTCGTGCTGCCTCAAGCTTCAACCCGAACTAAGCGACGAGTACAGAGCGCACACGAAGCTATTAGCCCTCAGTACACCTAGACTCTGTAGTCTTCGCGGATCACTTACGGCCGCCAGGGTCTTATACACAGCCACCACCGCTGTAGAACCCCCCCCCCCCCCCCCCCCCCCCCCCCCCCTTTACTCCGGTGTTTTGCGCGTGGCGTAAGACGGTGCGCCTCCTCCCCGCTTTCATCCGTTGCGCGCGCGAGATTGCGGCCACCATCGTCGGCTCACCATCGCACGCTTTCACCCGCACGTACAGCATCGCGCGGTGACGATGTAATCGCCCTTGGACTTTACACGGAACACCTGGGCGACGCCGATGACGAGGGCAGAAATGTGCCTGGAGTGTCCATATAATTACTATCACAATAAAATGGTTCAGCTCGCCATGCTCAAAACAATAGATTTCAAAAACCTATTGGCTAGAACGTACAAACAAGCAGAGCCATCTTGTGAATTTTCTAAAATGCGCCGCTACCTTCGCCAAAGCTACTAGGAGGTGTCCGTTCTGTGGCCTCTGGCCAGCAGTCGGCGAAATTCGCACTTGACGAATGCATTGCACCTAATGTGGAGAACGGTGGCAGAGAAAATAGTCTTAGACGATTCTCCCAAAGAGCAAGTATGGAAAGTGACATTGAAACAAGACAATAGCAAATAAAATGCATGCAACGTGGCACGGTAACTGGTGTGTATGTACTATATATTGCTCACTAGGAATGTTGAGCAACAGCAGAACAAGGCGAGAGCAGGGGCTAGCGTTTCGACAAGTGGACTTGTCTTCTTCAAGGCACCCGCCGTGGTTGCTCAGTGGCTATGGTGTTGGGCTGCTGAGCACGAGGTCGCGGGATCGAATCCCGGCCACGGCGGTCGCATTTCGATTTGGGCGAAATGCGAAAACACCCGTGTACTTAGATTTAGGTGCACGTTAAAGAACCCCAGGTGGTCCAAATTTCCAGAGTCCCCCACTACGGCGTGCCTCATAATCAGATCGTGGTTTTGGCACGTAAAACCCCATAATTTTAGTCCATATACAAAATATCAGTGCCAGTTGAAATGGAGATAGCCCATGCCGTACGTCAGGTGAAGCAGCCCAGGTCTTGTGGCCTGCAAAAAACGTTAAGCTCGATGCCCGGCGCAAGCGTGTTTAGATATCTACAACTTTCTTTTTGCTATATTTCGAACTTAACAAAAGCCCATACGTGCTTTCCTCCTTCAACTAAAACACCAAGAATTTCGCGGCGTACACCTCCTGCAGAATTTTGAGCAGGCAATCTCCTCGCAAAAATGTATTTATGATGTCTATAGAAAATCTATAATCATCTTTCTATGATCTATGTAGACTAAGTCTGTAGGAAGCCCAAAGACGTCGGATGAGAGGTTGATAACCTATATACATTGCAAATGTATCTTTCGAAGGGTCTGCCCACTGATGTCACTCAAGCATAGACGCTAGCCCGAAGAAGGAAACTTCAGACGTCGCAGATTGTTTTAGCCGTGCACCATGGTGACTGATGGCAACGTAGTTTTGGGTTTTGTCGCCTGGACACCCACTATGGTGCAACAGGCTGCCACGCACGAAAGCCCGACCTAAGCAATAAAAGGAGACAGTCGCCTATTACTGAAAGAGGGTACTTATGAGTCCTGCGTCAGGGACTGCCATTTATCAACTATTCGGCCGCTGCAAGGGCGTTGGAATTAAAGGGGGCTAGGGTGATAACCGTTATTGATCACGTGTTTGCCCACGCTCCTAAATTAAGCTATTGAAAAACATGACCATGCTCATTGCCAGCATTTGTAGCTTATGGAGGGGGGCACTTATCAGATTAGCCGGAGATGGTATACGTTTGGGGTATTATTCGGGTTATACAGAAAGTTTCAAAGCCTGTTCGAGCTCTACGATCTAGGCACACTTTTCTAGTTCATACACGAGTTTCTAGTTCGACGTTCTCGCAGTCTTTCCGCAATTTTATCGGCCCAATATAGGTGGCATCAAAAACGCAACAATATCAGCTATCCCCTTAGTGAATCACAATTACTCTCAGCAGTGTAATGTGCTTTAGGCGCTGGTAAAAGTGTCCTTTCTTAAAAGTTTCCGAAGTTCGAACCAAGTGTGAGCGACGTGTCGCCGCTCGCACTTAGTCACGTCTTCAGTGCAAGTTATAGCATATTATAGTGCGAGTAACCGATTCAAAATGACGAAGTTACTTGAAGTCGGCTCGAGTTAACCCACGTAGGGTGGGCAGGAACATATGCTGGTCTCTAACTCACTTTGCACAGCCCAAATGTCGGTCTTCCTCAGCGCCCCTCCGATCTTCATGAGAGACCCAATGCACCTGGGGGAGAGCCGTGGGTCGTAGATGAGCTCGCTGACGAAAGGGTAGAACTCCCTCGTCGCGAAGCGCGTCATCTTGTCGGAGATGGCAAGGAAGGCTTCCTTAGCGCGGTCCGGCTTAGCCGTTGTCGTCGTCGTCGTCGTCGTTGTCATCATCGAAGTGGTGGTCCTCGTCATGGTCGAAGTCAAGTTCATCATGTTCACTTCAATCACTGCAGAGTCCGGGCCAGCTTGCGCCCGGACATGATGGTACTGCGACGTTATAATCGTCGTAAGCAGCAGGAGTAGCAGCCGCGAACCGTGCAACCACGCCATAGCATGAATCGTAGTCCTTTACTTTGGTGTGTAAACGCAGGGTCTCGAAGAGTGCCACTGACGCCGCGGAGCCGCCGATTCGGTTCTGCGAAGCGGCGGTAGAGTCGCGCACCCCCGCCAGTAAAGAGCTCCTTTGAATCACATTCACTGAACACCCGCAGCTTTACAACGGCGGTGATAATCGATTCGAAAGTCACAGTGATGTGACGTAGCGTTGCATATAAAGGGAAAATGGTGCAAAGCGTGGGAAGCAGGCGATCGTCGACGTGGTGCTTTCACTGAGCAGTTTTCTTTTTTTTTTTCGCGGTCTCTTCCTTCTTGTCCATGGACGCGTTCGTTTCCCACGATTCGATAGCGGTACTGCGGTGCGGTACAAAGACCTTTCTCCTGTTCCGAGAAAGAAAATGTGAGTCGCACATCTAGACATTTAATGCTAGTCGCGTGTTTTGTGTTACTCTGCAGCTCTTGTATGGGATTATAAGATCATGTCGTCAGCAGCTATCATTATGCACTGTTTCTTGACACTCGTATGCAAAGATGGGCATGTAAAACGAGGCATGGTAAATGCTGTCTTTTCCTGATTGAGGATCTTGTTATTAAATTTCATGGATATTCCTGTAATGCAAATTTTGGATTATCCTTTAAGAGTTTCGATTCTTTTTCACTTTTATTTGTTTTTGTTACATTTGAAATGTTATTTCAGTGTTTTTATGTGTCAGTAGGAACTATTACCGACCACCTCTGAAGAGAGAGAGAGCGACAAATGGAGGAAGGAAAGACAATGTTTAGATGTGGATTCTGCAACTGTAAGTTCAGGTACACGTCGATTACAATCAACGGCCATTAAGAATATTATCTTGTGAGGATTGAGATGCAACATGTTCGTTGTAGGTTAAGTTGGGAATAAAACAGGGCACACTTTTTTATGGTACCTAATGAAGGTTATTCATTTTGGTTATAGATGTAAAACAAAAAGGAAACAACGCTGAGGGTAATGAAGTTAACGTTTTGAGTGATCGGCTACCAAAGAGGCATACATGTTTAACATGCATGCCAATTAATACGAAACATCGCCCGTGTAACAAACGTAACAAACCTAAATGCGACGTCCAGAGAAGTTTTGTATGGGTGTGAAAGGGTATGTTCTGTTCGATATTGGTTAACTGAGTAAATCTGGCGCGCATTGCACGGTAGTACCTAATAAAATATACCTGACGGCCTTCAATGTAGTTCCTTGCGCAAAGTATTGCATAGTGCCGCATACTGGGGGGATAACGCTAATAAATATAAATTAGGCAGAGCTCGTTGTCCAGACTTTATGTACGATGCAGAAGGGTTACTTGACTTAGAAATGTTGCTGACTGGGCTAGACTCATAGGAGGCTCAGGCGGAACAATTGCAGGCTATGTATGCCAGGCTAACCCCGTCTGCTGCAACCACCACCACCAACACCTGGGCTAGTTAATAATCCATAACTGAACTATTCACGCTTAATAGGGTTAACTTGGTACAAGCTGCATGTGATAAAAAATGTTTTTGCAGGAGCTAGCTGCAATGACGATTAACTTAGAAAGTTCCAAGAACTTTATTTAACCCTAACGGGAGAAATGCGAGAAAACACTTGGCAATCCATGACGTCACACTGACGTACCGGTCTTGTGTTTTAGGCGCGACATTAAAAAAAGCAACTTTGACCGTCATTTTCTCTTATAATCATCAACATAGTACAGCAAAGTAAACGAGCTCACAGTTCTTCAAGAACACTTTATAAATCGAAACTGATTCAGTGTTTCTCTTAAGTGTCCCTTTAACGCAAGCGGAAGTAAACTTTAGTGCCCTTTAGAATGAAAGTGTCGTATGGGCCGGAAATGTTATTCTTTAGACGTCCTATTTATGGCAACGCATATTTCCTACGTGCTAAGGAGTACAGCATTCTTTTTTAATTCGGCAGAACCCATCTCAGAACGACTGTGGATGGTAATGCATTTAGCATTGAGTTAATATAGCGCCACAAGGTATTGCCATCATCGAAAGCAGTTATGTATGAGTCCTGTACTACAGCGGCACTCTTCTTTCAGGCTTCTCTAAGAACACTCGGCGTCATCTAGCGCCGCCACCGCTAAGCCTTCGCGTGGCCTCCGAAAGGCACGCCGCGCCAGTGCGTGCGAACGCAGAGAAACGTGTCAAGCGGTAACCGGGCTCCTCTCTCGCGCTTCTTTCCGGGCACACTGTGCTGGCGTCTAGTGGCGCTGCCGAGAAGTCCGCGCATGCATGGCCACAGAGTCGAGAAGTGTGACGCGCGGGTGCGTACGAAATCTGAAAATTGTTCCTTTGCTTGCCGCACACCCAGTGGTACACGCTCAGTGACCCTATAGTTAGCGAGAGGTTCATTGAAGAGCGGCACATACTCAGTGCATTTGTGGCGCACCCTTCTAAAGCGTCAGGTTGCAGTCCTTGAAGAACCCTTGTGACGTGGGTTCCATTCCCCCAGTATCAAATAAAAAAATTTTTAAAGGAACTTTTTTTGCCATCGTCGAACGGCACATTCAAAGTGGCACATATCTGGTTACCCAAGGTGGCGTCAAAGACATTCATTGAACAGCGGTAGCTAGCCAGTCCCGCTTCTACAGTGACCCATGTCGACGTGAAAGAGGTTTGTTGAAGAGCGGCACATGTATGTACACATTGCCACATATACTCACAGGCCCAAGTTAGCCTACGGTTGGTTTCGAACCCTGTTCCTCAGCAAAGCAGCCTGATGCGCTACCCATTCGACCATGGACTACCTAGTGGACCAGATAGGCCAGAAAGCGGTTAGAGACAGTTAGCCTGCGGAAGGAAGGAAGGAAAGAGTGGAGAAGGAAAGGCAGGGAGGTTAACCAGTTCAGGACAACCGGTTTGCTACCCTACACATGGGAGCGGGGTGAGGGGGAATGAAAGATGGGGAGGAGAGAGAGAGAGAGAGCACATAACGTACACAGCACACATATCGTCAGTCACAGTCCGTCACTCTTGCGTGATGCGTGACATCACTGTCATAGCCGCTTGTCCAAGCCCGTTTCCTTTAAAAACCTAAGCAGTCCCTTCGTTGCTTTCAGCTGCGATGTCTTCTGTCGACGACACGCGAGAATGGTTTCAATTGACAGTGGTCGATTGTCCAGGTGTGCTAGAACGGACGCCAGGGACTGTCTCGGAACATTATATTCAGGACAGTCGCATAGAATATGTTCTAGCGTCTCCTCGCAAAGACAGGCATTGCAAAAAGGGTTGTCGGCCATTCCAATGAGGAATGAATAAGATTTCGTGAATGCCACCCCTAGCCATAAGCGATAAAGCATAGTGGCCTCTTTTCGGCGGAGTCCAGTTGGCATACAGAGATGCATCAAAGAGGGCAGGTGGTAGTGACGATTGCTCCGGTTGGTCTGGCTGCTTGGTGTGCACCATAGAGAGAGCGTGATCTCCTGTGCAAGCACTCGAAGTCTGCTGGCTGCGTCGGACCGTGAGAGCGGTATGGCCTCTTCCTGTGTGTCGTCAAGAGCTGCCCGAGCGGCATTATCGGCGTTTTCATTCCCTATGACGCCGCAGTGACTTGGAAGCCACTGAAACGTCACGTGGTGTCCTTTCTCCTGTGATGTATGGAGTAAGTATCTAATATCGAATACGAGCTGTTCGTATGGCCCGCGACGCAGAGCTGATAGCACAGATTGTAGGGCTGCCTTTGAGTCACTGAAGATTGACCATTGTCGAGGTGACTCCCGATTGACGAAACGAAGTGCCGCACGAAGAGCAGCTAGTTCCGCAGATGTCGATGCCGTTGGGTGGTCAGTCCTGAAGCTAATGGTAATAGCTCTTGCTGGGACAACCACAGCACCGGACGAACACTGGAGGTTTGTGGAACCATCAGTATAAATATGTACACTGTCCGCATACCTCTCGTGTAGAAGAAGCAGAGACAGTTGTTTCAGCACAGGTGACGACAGCTCAGATTTCTTCTTGATTCCTGGTACACTGAGATGTACTGTGGGGCTAATAAGACACCAAGGGGGTATCGATGGTTTAGATGCAGCGGTGAAGCCCGAGGGAAGTTTGTCGTTGTACTTGATGATAGTTTTAGAGAACGATGCTTGGCGCCGGTCCGAAGGTAGTGTTGCAAGGTGGTGATAGGGGGCACGTGCAAAATGTCTGATGTGCGTTCTCAGGGCTTCCACCGTAATGTGAGTTTGCATCGGATGGTCCCGAGAAATCGCAATAGTTGCCTCTGTTGACGTGCATCTGGGTAAACCAAGGCAAACTCTGAGTGCTTGAGCTTGTTCTGCCTGCAGAACACGAATATTTGTCTTGCAAGTGTTGTTCAGTACAGGTAGACTATATCTTAAAAACCCGAGAAAGAGAGCTCTGTAGAGTTTCAGCATTGCCTCTACTGACATCCCCCATGTCTTTCCTGTCAAGTATTTAAACAACTGGGAAGTTGCTGTCAGGCGCCGTTTCATGTAGGCCACGTGTGGGCTCCAACAGAGGTCTCGGTCAATGATTACGCCAAGAAACCTGTGGGTTCTGACATAGGAAATGGTCCGCCCACTGATTGAGATGACATAAGGCGTCATTGGTTTGCGAGTAAATGCCACTAGTGCGCATTTTTCTGGTGATATGCTGAGACCTTGTTTACACAAGTAGCTCGCTGTCAAAGTTGCTGCTCTTTGAAGCCGCGCACGTATCTGAGGACGTGTGACTGCCGAAGTCCAGACACAGATGTCGTCTGCGTATATTGAAATCTTGATGGTAGTTGGTAAGTATTCAGCAAGTCCAAGAAGAGCGAGGTTGAATAGCGTCGGGCTGAGAGCACCGCCTTGAGGAACGCCTCTGCTCGTATAGCGTCGCGTAGTCGGGCCATCGTCAGTTAACACAAAGAATGATCTTGCAGATAGGTAACTTGCAATCCACAAGAAGACTCGACCACCTAGGCCAACCGTCGCAAGAGCATCGAGAATGGACTCATGTAATACGTTATCGTATGCGCCTTTCACATCTAAGAATAAAGCTGCAGATAAACGCTTACGGGACCTTTCGTGCTGAACATACGAAACGAGATCAACTACATTGTCGATGGAAGAGCGGTCACGTCGGAAACCAGCCATGGAATTCGGATAAATCTTGTAGTGTTCAAGGTACCATTCTAGGCGGCCAAGGAGCATCCGTTCCATTACCTTGCCTACACAGCTGGCCAGCGCTATTGGGCGGTAAGAGGTGAGCTCGAGTTGGGATTTGCCCTGCTTCAAGAGTGGCACCAGGCGGCTTACTTTCCATTCGTCAGGAACGTTTCCCTCCTGCCATGAGGAGTTGTAAAGGCTCAACAATTCTCTCCGTGCAGATTCTCCAAGATAGCACAAGGCTCGGTATGATATACCATCTGGACCCGGAGATGAAGAGCGCCTGCAGAGCGCTAGTGCCGCCTCGAGCTCCTCCATTGTAAATGGAAGGTCCATGCGGCAATCCCGGGAATGGGGGACGTCACCTCGGGCTGGAGGATCTGGACGAGTCGCTTGGTCGGCGATCATAGCACAAAAGTCCTCTGCGACATCGATGTCTTGCCGCCCTTGGAAGAGCGCGAGCGCCTTGAATGGAAAACGCTGTTCCGGAAGGCAACGCAGACCTTGCACCGTTTTCCAAATGTGAGACAGTGGCTTGCGGGGGTCTAGTGTCTGGCAAAACGTTGCCCAACGTTCCGATGCTAATCTATCCATGCGACGTTGGATCTTCTTTTGCATCCTCCTGGCCGCCCTAAGGTCATGGATTGATTTCGTACGCCGATATCGACGTTCCGCCCGGCGACGAAGTGCTCGTAGGCGCTCTAATTCTATGTCGAAGTCGTTTCGCTTGGAAGAGATCGTCATCATGCGGGTGGCGTTTTGCATCGTACTTTTAATTGTTTGCTCTAATCCGGATGGTAGGCCCTCGCGGCAAGCATCTTCCATATCAGATTTGAAGGTGGCCCATTGAATGGTCCGAATGGTCTTCCGTGGACCAGATCTAGACGACAAGCCTTTGATGTTAAGATAAGTGGGAATGTGATCACTCCCATGCGTCTCAATGTCTGGAAACCACTTCACACATTTGGCGAGAGAGTTGGAGACGAAAGCAAGGTCGAGGCAGCTGCCGTATGTGACGCCTCGAAGAAAGGTGGGGCTACCATCGTTCAGGAGAGTAAGGTCATAGTTGTAGGCGATGCTTGCTAATCTTCGTCCTTTTGCATTGGTTCTTGTACTTCCCCATGCCGGATGGTGTGCATTGAAATCTCCTATGATGACCCATGGGGCAGGACACACACTCAAGATATCTGCTAATCTTTTCGTTTCAAAATTGCTTGAAGGCGATATATACACGCCTATGAGAGTAAACAATAGTTTGTTCTTTTTAACTGTGATGCATATATATTGATTGTCGTCGTGAGGCGGAATTGGTTGCAAAACATAGGTAAGTTCACGACGAACAAAAACGATGATTTTGCTGCATGCACCATTTGTTGAAGACCTAATAAATTCGTACCCTGACAGTCTCATTGGTTTCGACAGGTTGGGCTCACAAATGACGATGAGTGGAAACGCATTGGTGTACACAAACTGACGAAAATCTGAAAGGCGTGATTTTAGCCCTCTGGCGTTCCACTGGATGACGGACGCTGCCTTGACTTCTTTTCGGAAGGATGGGGTATGGGTAGCCATCTTTCTAGTTGAGGGATTCAAGCACTGGGCTTAAGGCGTCCAGCACTTTAAGTGCGCTTCGAGCAGATGTTGTCCCCATGTCGACTAAAAGTGCTCGGATGGCGTCCATGAGGGAACGCAGAACCGAAATGACTTGACGATCTGTTTTAGGTGCATCATCCATGACTGGAGAAGGCTCCGGTTGGACGACGACCTTCTGAGGTTCCTTGGCAAGGGAGCGGCTCGGTAGCGTAGGCCATTCCTCTAAAGAAAGAGTCTTATCCGCTTCCTTCGTGGAAGTGGTGGGCCTTTTCGCGGCGCGACTAAGTGGTGCCGCAGTGGAGTGGGCACTATCACTTCGAGCATGCGCCTTCTTTGAAGACGTACGACGGTGCCGACGTCGACGCCGACGCCGGACTACTTCGGCTGCCTCCCTGTGTGTCGAATTGTCTCTGGACATTTGCTTGAGAACCGCGCGCTCCGTCTTGATGCGGGGGCAGTCTTTCGAAGAGGCAGCGTGAGGGCCATTACAGTTGGCGCACTTCAGAACCGTGGCACCGCAGGTCTCTTCTGCGTGAGGTTCAGCACAACGGGGACACAGTAGCGGGTTGGGACACACGCCCTTGACGTGTCCTAGCCGGAAACACTGATGACATTGAAGCGGCTTCTGGATGAATGGTCGAACCGGATGACGGAAATGTCCGACTTTAACGTGGGATGGTGTACAATCCCCCTTGAAAATTACTTTTACGCAGCGCGTATTCCCAAGGCGGCGCACTTGCGTAATGATAGTGCCCTCGTTTGCCGGCTTGATGAGGCTAGGTAAGTCATCATTGGGAATGGCAATGTCGATGTCATAAATTACACCGGCTATGGATGTATCGTCGGTCGGGATAAAGGGGCGCATTTTGATGCCGCCTAGCTCCGTGATTGCTTGAAGTTTTCCAAGCGCACTCACGTTGTACACGTCTATGGCGAGTATATTCTTCCGTGGATTTATTCTGATGTCCTTAATTTGATCTGGCACCGCACATTCCAGAAAAATGGATAGGGCTTGCCTGTTCAGTAGTCGTAGGTTGCTTGAGGGTTCTTCCGGCATAAAGATGATGACGTGTGGCCAGCGCGCAGGCCTTGACTTCATAGTCGTTGTACTCGCAGGAGTTGACGGCGATGTGTTGACGATCTTTCTCTTCGCCCTCTTGCTCCGGACGGGTATGAAGCTGTCGTCGGATGAGTCGTCTTCCGACATAGAGTACAGCTCGGTGTCTTCGGTGTCGCTGGGGGAGCCAACTCGCTTCCTTGCGGTTGACGGCCGTGATGACTGCTGGCCAGGGGGGCCTCTGGAGTGCTCCGCGTCCATGGCCGCAAGACGGGGAGGCGAGGCACCTCGAAAGGCGAAGATTTCCCCAAAAATTCAGAGAGCACAGAGACAAGTGTTCTATCAAGAAGACACTTCGTCGTCGTTCTCCTAGCCTGCGGAAAGTGCGTGAAGCACCCTATAAGAATGCTAACGCATTAAAATGTTTGTTGGACAAGCCCGGTTTACTTGGTGTTGCACACAGCGTCATCGGGGCACGTACAGGGCAATAAGACCACCAAACGGCAACAGGGGCTTTCAAAGCTTCGCTAAAAACTTAGCAATGCCCTTTGAAGTAACGGGCGAAACGCGAGATTGCTTGTGTGATTGTGCTCCTATATACCTGATTGATTGGACGTCCTTGCTTTCGCGAAGCGTTGCAGTTATCTCTATATATAAAAGTGCGTCAGGTCCAATGAAATGACCTAAATAGGACAGAGAAGAGAGTTCAGTGGATGCTTAGTGTCGCCATCTTTACTTTTACTATTCGCCCTGCTTGTGTACTGGCTGAAAAAAAGATGCTAGCTACCGGTAGAAAAAAGACATTGTTATAGCTACAATCTTAAAGAAAGCAAGTGTTGGATTGGATTCTGGGGCTTTACGTGCCAAAACCACGATTTGATTATGACGCAAGCCGTAATTGGGCACTCCGGATTAATTTTGGTCGCCAGAAGATCTTTAACGTGCCCACAATGCATAGGACTCGGGCTTGTTTTGCATTTCAATGCGGCCGCTGCAGCCGGGATTTGCTCCCGCGACCTCGTGCTTAGCAGCGCAACACCATAGCTACAGCCATCGCGCAGCGGGCAGAAGCAAGAGTACATATCTAAAGATGCATCGAACGCGAAAAAACAGCCGATGGACGTATCTGCCGCGCTTTAGAGATTTCATGAGCACGTATGGCGCATATCTGCATGATACATGAGCGCCCCAGTTTAAAATTCTTCACGCCCCGGCAAAGGCTGCGAAAGGGTGTTCACACTGAGAGATTTATTGTACCTCAGATATAAATTACGTGGCAGACATTGACACAATGTGTACTCGTGTACTCTTTACACCCGGCTTTCAGCAGACGGCGGCCGAGCTTGGCGCTAGTTTCGCCCATGACGGACTTTTAATCAGTTGCATGTCCTATATTCGAACTATTTACTCCTGCGAAGAAAAGTAGCTGCAGTCATATTTTGCGTCATAGGCCCATCATGCCATACTTAGATTTGCCTTTTTCTTTCTTCCGGGTTATTCATTCGGGACATCGTGGCGATATTTGTATACACTGTCGGATCAATTAGATGCATTTGTTTAATAGGCAAGTACTTATTTTGTTTTACCGATGTGACACGCACTGAACTTTTCTGAGCCTCTTAAAAATCCAATAACTGCGAGAGTTCTCACAATTTTTCGCTAGACTTTTGAAACGTGGATGTGCATAACGGGTTACAGATGTGTTGTGACGATGAGCATTTAATGCTTGCGCACGCGAAGAAAAACAAACGGAGTAATAGCGAACGGTTGAGTTCGCACTGAACTTTGCTAAGGCAGACACTCGTAGGTTAGTACTAATTAAACCGCTCGCGGTTTCCTCGTTTGCTATTCCTCTTGTGCGAAAGAGGAAAAACCGCTTCCAAAACGTTATGCAGACCCGACGCACATGTTGTAATCTGTGTGGAGCGAAGCGGTCACGATATTGATAGGGTGCACCGCCTAACGTTAGCCAAGCTGCTCAACTAAAAAAAAAAAAGAAAAAGATGCGAAAAATACGGTGCAAGATACTATCTTAAGACTGATGGTGTTCGGTTGTCAGAGGTGTGACGACCGAACACACAATAGGTTTTATGATTGTTTTTAGCACAGGTCTTAAATCTTCTTGCTTTTTTTGTTTTTTCTCAGCAGCTGGGCTAACATTAGCTGGGACACACGGTATGGGCAACTAATAGCGATGCGTACAGCTGTGTTTACTTCCATCCTGTGCAACGCGTAATCTCATGCGAAGTTTATGTTTATCTACCATGATGCGTCGCTTCTGTTCGGGGTCCCGGAACAATACTCCTATAACCGCAACACCTGAGGGGATTGGCAAAAAAAAAAAAGAGAAAGAAAGAAAGAAGAAAACTTTTTTTTTTTTTTTACATAGTAGTCAATAACCGCTTACCCGCCATGGTCTCAGTGGTTAGGGATTTCGGCTGCTGAACGTGAGGTCACGGAAGACAAACATCGCTCGCGGTGGCCAGGTTGACATGTGGGCAGGATACTAAAACGGTCAGCTACTTAAGTATGATTACCCGTTGTCTGCAAGCAGGCGATCAAAATTAACCCGAGGTCTTACACTACGATGTCCCTCATAATCTGCAGTGCCGCTTCGGGACTTTAAACGGCAACATTAACAGGCTTTCAGTTGACGTGTAGCCTGTATTTGTCGCTAGACATGAGGTGTCGAGAATCTTCGCAACGGCCCCATAAAAGATTGTTCTATAAAGCGAGATAGTAATGGTGCTGATATTGATTAAAATTTCAACATGTGCTCCTTGAAATGGATTGGCAATTACTTCCCGACGACAGCGACAATAAAATACTCGGTCACAACCGTTTGTACATTTATATCATATCGCAACCTAATTTCGCCGCTGCAGTAAACCTTATTTCGAAGTGTGACGTGTGGTGGTTTCGATATCTATTTATTATTAGAGACGACTGCAAGTCTTTTTGTTTTCTGGTGATATGCACACGACGGCTATGAGCGGCCTTTCCCATGGCTCAATGTCATCTTAGCATGGCAAGCGTACGGCTTTGACTTCTGCGACTTCCTGCTCGCACCGTGCCTAACTGCTTGGCTTGCAGCTTCAGCAGAGGCTTCTCGAAAATGGCGCCCCTGCTCCGCACGCGCAGAGCTTTTGCTCCGTGCAAGTACGAGATAAAAGCAATGGCTTCACTTCGTAGGATGCTGTATACATGACTACGCTCATGAGACTGTTTTAGTTTAGCGTCGTTCTTACGATTCGCTGCGCTCTCATTTCGCGCACTCAGCAATTACAGGGAACAGCGTTGATTTCGCCTTTTTGATAATCGCGCATCCCAGAGGCAGACGGAGCGTGGGCTGCGTTTCGCTTTCCGCTACCAGCAGGAGAGCTGTGTGCACGTGCACCGCGCAACCAGCATGCTACATGGCAATTCGAGCATGTGAATGAAATGTTATGCGGCCGTCCAGCAGAGAGGCACTGAAAATGGCACATTTTAAACAGTAACAGACGCCCATCCGCATCTACGTTAGCTGCAGCCCGTTACGTCTAGCCAAGCTCAATCCATGGCCATGGTCGTCACGAGAAGCGCATACACTCTTACGTTCCAGCACGCCGGCGCCTAGTCCAGAGCGGGATACATATGTGCCTCAATATTTGCGGCGACTTCTCTGACGCGAAATCGCAGCATGTGCTACTGAAAACTACTTCCTCCGTTCGCTAGGATGTGCTGTGTGTTGCGGCCCCGCTGTTGACAGGCGAAGTTCCAGCACTGGTTGCCCCTAGAGTTCCAGCTGAGCGGCTTTGTTCAACTTGTTAGGATATACCTGTCTGTGTGGAGCAGACTTAAACGGTAAGCTAAAACTGCCTAATACCAAAACCTCTGCCGACGACGAGCTGCATGCTGTTGTCTGCGATCTTGTTAAGGCTGCGATGAGGGGGTGTTACGTCACTATATATGATCAGCCAATGAAGTGGCCAAGAAGAAATCTAAGAGCAAGCCTTCTCTAGCTGTCGCCCACTTGGTGTCATCATTTTCTGAAAAGCATTTCTCACACACATTGGGACAATACTGTGTGGAATCCGAATGTACTTCGCGGCATATTTTAGAGAAGAACAAATTGGAATATGTGCTAATATCAAAGTTCGTAATCAAGAGACATCCGTTGCCCATTCGGTGGGTTCAACTCCGGAATTAGAGGAAGTTTGCTACATACAGGAATAAAGTTAATTGAGATAAATTTAATTCAACAGGCTAATTATTAGCGAGAATAAAAAATTTCTGACGTCTTGCTGCGGTGAATTATCCGCTGCGGCAAATGCATAGCCGATTCGTCTCTATTATAATGTGCGTAATAATTTTGCAACTCGCTGGGAAAAAGCAGTTTAATATCGCCTGCTTCTATACTGGGAAGAATCAGAATTTTTTTTTTTGCAGTGCAGTGGAGTTATTGTGCTCTTTATCGACAACACATTAGTAGTGGTGGCAATTATCAGGAAGTGCGTAAAAGCTATTAGCTAATGGATTAGCAATATTCCTAATTACGTTTTAATCAATTACATGTTGAATTGAGGAATGATGCACATGTTGCATTAAGGAATTCACTGCAACATGTGCCGATCGTGATCGTGGCATATCCACTAGGCAGGAGTCACGAGACTAGCACGAAGTTCGAAATATTCATTCTTGAACTTTGTGACTAGGTGTAATAGTGTTACAGTAAGCTATACCTGAAGAGGAGGTTAACGACAAAAATACACCTCCTCAAGTTTCTCGGCAGGAAGTCATGGGGCACATCGTTGTGGTCAATGCTGCAGCTTTATAATGCCTTGTTCTTTGGTTTCGCAAGATACAGCCTCCTTGTGCTAGGCAATACCTGCAAAACAAACCTGCGTGTTCTCCAGGAACTACAAGCTGAAACCCTAAGGACGTGCCCACGTGTCGGTCTTCCGAAGTGTGCGTCTACAGCGGCAACGATTGTCATAGCGCG
This sequence comes from Dermacentor silvarum, assembly GCF_013339745.2. NCBI lineage: Eukaryota > Metazoa > Arthropoda > Arachnida > Ixodida > Ixodidae > Dermacentor > Dermacentor silvarum. The sequence goes on from NC_051154.1 coordinate 217,813,940, forward strand.
AGATCACCCAATATATACGTACTTAGCCACCGACGCTCTCAGGGCGCATATTCGGCACGTTGCTCGACTACCTTCTCACCATCTTGCTTCTTTACCTGCAGGAAGGCCACACACAACTTTCAGTCGTATAATTGCTGCCACTCGTACCTCGTTGCCATCGAACTACATGCCTGCAGCAAGACCATCCTCACTTTTATGATGACTGTACAAACCTGAAGTACGCCCCACCATCCCAGGAATCAAGAAGGAAGCTAACATACCGTCGTTTGCCTTGAAACAGGCCACATTAGGACTTTGACATGAGGTTCATAATGGCCGTGTACATCTTTACATCGATGGCTCAGTCACACCTACAAGTTCAGTTGCCGCGGTGGTGATTCCAGCAAGATCCGTCAAAATGCAGTTAAAAACGTCACATCTGTCATCAACGACAGTTGCTGGACTGGTGGCCCTCCGTGCGGCTCTTCATTTCATTCAGGAGGAACCATACCATCCATGGTCAACCAGGGGCGTAGCCAGAAATTTTTTTCGGGGGGGGGGGGGGGTTCACCGGCCCGACCGGGGGGGGGGGGGGGGGGGGGGGGGCAATCTTCTGATGTCCTCTACGTGACGTGGTCGATAATAAATATCGGTAGTTTAAGCAGACTCTATACATGTATATCAAAGACATGCCCCCCCCCCCCCCCCCCCTCGCGTGTGCGTGTGCTTGTGAAGAAATTAAGTAAAAAGTAAAGTAAGCTCAGTAAATACAGTAAGTACGACAGGTACAGTGGGCGTTTGGAGCAACGGTCTCTCATCGCGCCACTGAATGGACCAGACTTCGAAAACGCATCATTGAGCCGACCCGTGCGATCGGAGAAGACCTCATTAATTGTTAATTTCCGTTAAGCGTAGATTGCGTCGTCCTCGTCGAGGCGAAGTGCGTTTCACAAGTCAAGGACGGCTATACGCGTGAAAATGCACGTGTGACAAGGCTATACCTACTCCCATAGCAATAGCTTGTTCGCTGCGTCTTTGCGCTAGAAAGCTTAAAAACACGCAATGCTTTTTTTTCCCGAAGCTTTCGTCGCCCTGCTCCCTCATAAGAGAGGGTTGCATTTCCTGCGGCAAGTGCATGGGCCGCTGTGTCTTCCGCTGTGTGCGAGCGTGCAGCCGTCATTTGCATTTACGTCAACAGATTCAGAATGGAACAGAATATTTCACCGCACAGCATAGATATGGCATGTGTACGCATTTTAAGTAGTGCGTGCAACTGATTTCTGCTTCACTTACGCCGGTGCAAACAGGAAGCGGCCTTGTACCTCACAGAATCTCGACTGATTGGTGTACTAGTGATGTAGAAATGAACTCCGGTCTTGTTCAGTGCATAGTGAACATAATCAATTTCTCAGGTCGCGTGAACTCCGACAAGAACTGTCAGCGCCTGCAACAAGAGTTTACTTACGCTGTACTGCGCACAGCAGTAATCCATGCTTGTCGGCTGTCTGTTTCGTGCATTCTGTTGCGAGTCGGTGGAATTTCACTGCTGGCATCAACCCCTTCGTGTGTACATTGCTGGTTTGGGATTCCACAACACAACAGCAACTACCAGCCTTCCGTAATTCCTGGTTTGGGATTCAACAACACAACAGTACATTTCATAGTGAAATCTTTTTGCGCACACAATTGACACGGACACAGTGAAGGGTGCAAAAAGATTTCACTATGAATTCGTACCAACTCGCCCAACTATCAGTTCTGCTGCAACACAACAGTAATTACCAGCCTTCCGTAGGGGCACAATTGCAAACAAGAGACGTTTCTCGCGCAGACTAAGTCCCGTTTCACATGGTGCGATTTTGTCTGCGAATTCGCACTTGCGAATTCGCAGCTGCGGAAAATAGGCCGCCGGACCCTTCGTGCGTGCGTTTTTTCGATGTTCGGTGTGTTGAACTTCTCTGCGAAAAACGCAGATGCGGTGGTGCCACTGTAGCGGTGGAAACAGACGACCTACAGGAGGCGGCTCGCTCATACGTCATCGCCAGTCAGAATGCTTAACGAGTATGCGAAAAACGCAGCTGCCGTCGATCCATGTGAAACGGGATTGCGAATTTCGCATCTGCGGAAATCGCAGCTGCGAAAAACGTGCTGCAAAATCGCACCATGTGAAACGGGCTTAAGATCCTGCGCGAGCGCGGCCTAACCGGCACCTGAAGGGAAGCGGCGGAAATGTATACAGGAGATTTCGACCACCTGGGGTCTTTAACGTGCGCCTACATCTAAGTAAACGGGCCTCGAGCGGTTTCGCCATCATCTAAAATGCGGCTGCCGCATTTGTTGCTTCATTTGTTGCGCATTTGTTGCTTCAGAATGCGGCCGCCACATTCTCGCCCAAAACTTCACAGAGTGTCAAAGCCTTGACAATCACCGTGACAGTTTTTTTCATATGCAGACATGATTCGCTGTAAATTACCAACCGAAGCGGAAGCGCCCAGGAATGAAATTGTGATAGTAGCAACGGTTTCATGAATTATGTCAGCGCGAAACGACGAGAACAAAGGGTGGGTAAGTGGGGGGGGGGGGGGGTGCGGAAAAATTTCGGGAGGGGGAGGGTTTGAACCCCCCCCCCCTGGCTACGCCCCTGTGGTCAACCTTCAGTGACTCCAAGGCTGTGGACCGGCTGTTGGGCATTCCGATAAGAAAGGAGTACGCATTTGAAAATGCTACTCCAAGCCATAGATGGACTAGAAGGGTGCAGTCACGTCGTAACCAGCACGGCCCATGCTTGGCACTCAATTCAATATGTTTCTCGCGTAATAGACATCGACGCACCATTGCCTCGAGTGACAATGGTAAGGTAACGTTCTCATGAGTCTTTATTTCAGGGTAATGTCGGTGAACTTGAAGAACAGCTACAGGGACGAAAAGAAAGGATAAGTAGCCGCATATGAATTCCAGGTGAATTTCGGCGTTTCAAACGACCGTGTTTGTCTTCGGCCTAAAAAATAATAATAAAAAACAGTGTCGAATGCAGCTTTCAAAAGTAGATTAATAGGTTATTGCAGGCAGGCTGCCCGAGTGTTGCATTATCAAGTATAGCAGGAGTATTGCTCACTGAGCTGAGAAAAACCAGAAATTCAAAAGCTCGTGCAGCTCAAGGCAAGCATATTAAGATGGGGTTAAACCGTAACGTTAACAGAGTGGCGCACAATCTAAAAGAGATGGTCGCAAAGGCTGGAGTCCGACTAGTTTTCAGTGCACCAAACAAGCTGGGGGCTCCTTGCACAAAAATGAACCGTGAAAGCGAAAGAAACTGAAATGTGAAAAAAAAAAGCACGCCAACAAATACGTTGAATGCAGGAGTGCAGAAGGGTATGAAATCCCGTGGTCATGCGGCCGATGCTCTAAATGACAGACGGGTAGATTCATTAATCAGCGGCTGCGCGAGCATGTGTATTCACTTAATGTCAAGCATGGAAACCACTTAGTTGGTCATTGCAGATATTATGACTGCTTACCGAACTTTCAACTGTGCCGTATCTTAAGAATGTACAGAGAATAAAAAGAAAAGGGGATCTGGGAAGCGTATATGATTTTGCAAAGAAGGGACAAGTGCGCAAACGCACCATTGTTAAGCATGCGTGAGAGAGAGATAGAGAGAGAAACGAAGAGGGAAAGGTAGGGAGGTTAACCAAGGACGTGCCCGGTTGGCTACCCTACACTTGGGGAGGGGAAAATGGGAAGAATAGATAAGAAGAGAAAAGAAAAAAAAAAACTGAAAATGGCCCAACGATTTGGCGGCTGCTGGAGCACGTAATTGAGTGCACCTTGAAGAGCTGCAAGTTCTGCTGTTGTAGACGTGGTATTGTGCGAGTATTTAAATTGCAAAGTGACGGCGTCCGATGGAACAACTACTGCTCCGGTAGAGCTGTTGGAAATGGTGGAACCGTCCGTGTAAATGTGTATGCGGTCAGATTAATAGTCGTTGATGACAAGCAGAGACAATTTCTTCAGGGCTAGTGTTGAGAAGTCTGCCTTTTTTCTAATCCCAAGAACTGAGAGGCACACGTGAATTTGCCGGAGCCACCACAATACCGATGTTGGGCTTTTCGCAAGCTTGAAACCAGATGGTATTGAGGCATGATGTCTTGTCACAATACTACAGAGTGTATCCTGTGGTCTTCGCAATGGCAAATCGGCTAAATGATGGGATGGTAGCCTTGAAATGTGTCGAATGTGCGCTCTTAGCATGCGTGAGAAATAGCTTGCATATTTTTGGCCCTGATATTGATGAGAAAGTGTCAAATGGCTCATTGAGCGATAAAGCCGGCGTCCGGCGTCTGTAGAAGCGAAACGGCACCTAAATTCCCATTGGCTGCGATGCATGGTGGCATGCAGCGTCAGCACCGCAGGCTGATGCTGCTTGCTGGCTGGGGTAGCACGTGCCGCTATGGTACATTACTCGCAGCGCTAAACTCGGAGGACCACTTAGCGGCGTTAAATTGGACATTAAAGCTTTCGCATTCACAACTATTAAGAAGTGCTTAGGTGTCCTCGGATTTTTTTTAGTTGCTTTGTTTTTTTTTTCTGAGAATAAGCCACTACGGTATTCTGAAAGCGATTTGGATGTTCCCTTTCATGTAAAGCTCGAGGGGGCACATGCCTGGAACACTGGCCGGCTTTAAATCCACAATTGCAAAGTATACCCCTAGGTGAATAATTTAAGAATCACTAAGAAAATTTGGTTTCTAGTTGTTCAATGGTTATCCCCCATTTAATAATGCCACTGGTTCCACGCGTTGCCGCAAGAAACACAAACATATCACCTTTGCACAGTTTTTACATTTCTTGGCTCTTCCAATTTAAAGTAGGTGGTAGAACGCAAACACGTCACAATATACGTCAAAAGTATCGACCAGTGCACAGCGCATGTACGTTTTTGAATCGAAGCCCCTTAACATGAATCACCATCCGCGTACACTCTTTTCTCTATTGCCGACGAACTTCATTTCTTAAAATGTATAACCGCTATCCCCGTAGCCGTGACTTGGGCTCCTAACAGCATCGCAGCCGATACGCCGGTTTTAACACAAGCACGGCCCACGCTTGGCGCTCAATTCAATATGTTTCTCGCGTAATAGACATCGAAGCACCATTGCCGCGAATGACAATAGTAAGGTGGCGTTCTCACGAGTCTTTATTTCAGGGTAATGTCGGTGAGCTGGAAGTGCAGCTTCAGGGATGAATAGGAATGATAAGTTGCCGCACATGGATTCCAGGTCAATTGCGGCGTTTCAAACGACCGTGTTTGTCTTCTGCCTATGCTCGGCAAAAAAAAAAAAAAAAACGACAAGCTGTAAGAATGGCATTGAATTTCTGGGGTAGATATGACTCACAGAACCAGAGGAGACGTTGTAACTTTCATAAATGTGCACATTTTGACGATTAATAGGAAACATGTGCTCTTTACCTTAAGTATAGTAACAGCCGCGCCGGCTTGAATGTTTAGGTTATGCTAGGCTGGGTGGAAGGTAGAACATGAATGCTATTAACATTTACAGGGGCCACAGTCACTTAACATCAGTGCCATATTCGTCATGTTAATTATAAAGGCTGTAACATGCCCCATCGCGCCGCAGTTACCGATGGTTCACTCGTGTAAACATTACGCCGACCGATGTCAACTATATTCAAAACATCCAAACTCTAGCGGCGGACGGTAACAGTATCTATAAGTGAAGAGCGCAGGAGAAGCCTTAAAAAAATATGAGAATGCGTACCTCTGTAGCAGCTATTGATTTGGTTACGTGGTTTGATAGCATGCATCGTACTGGAAATTATATAGTACGCCCGTAGACAGTGCTGTCGGAAAGTGCCGCGACGCCGTCAAAATTCATCCGTACACAGCCAATTAGATGCATGTGGCTGTAGCGAGTAAAGGCTCCACAGTTAATAGTGGTGCATTTGGTGTTTTGAGCCAGAATTTCTTGTGAACTCACCATGAAGGGGCAAGAAGCATCCCGGGAAGACTAGAGAACGCTACGGTTACGGTTTGCATCTTCATTTTCCCCCTGGAAACACAGTGCATTTGATGTGAATGCAGGCCCTCCGGGCTGCTAGCTTTGCACACTCTGCGGTTCATTTTGCTAAAAGCGATGACTATATCATTAGCATTCCAGCCGTCAGTGGCCTCTGTCAACACAAGAAGGAACTGTAACGACAGCCGATCTGCTGCTTCGATTGATCCCGTATGGTTCTGATGCGTTCAGCCAAGCTGTCAATAGGTGCTACAGTTAAAAAGAAGAGAAGGGAGTCGGTCAGCACCAGTGCGTCGGGATATCCATCGTTCGTTACGCCATCGGCAACAATGACTTTATTCCGCCTCCCTATGTTGAGCAAAAGCCAGAACCTTGATGCCTACACATGCCTCCCCGTATACTCACACGGTGCAAGCTCCAGACCGCTAAAGAATAATAATAAAAAAAGAAACTTAGGACATTAAACCTTCTAAGTATGCGATTGCATATTATATTATGACGTCTCGACAGCTGTCCGTGCCTCCTTGCGCACCCTTATTTATCAAAGTGACGTTTCTCTAAATTATATTTAGTACAAACTGGCAATTTCCGGCACACTGTGACGCACTCGCGCATACGCTCAACACGCCTCGCATTTTCTCCTATATCTTCAAAGTGGGTGAAGGCCGCTCACATTGATATAAGGAAATTCGGGACCAGTGGTGGGTTCGAACATCTGTTTTCGAGCACTACCCAATGCTCTAACCATTAGGCCACGATCGCACGCAAGCTTATCGGATGCCAAAGTAGCTCTTTAAAACGTCTGGCGCGTGCGTCGCGTGCCACTTTCTCGCATTTTCCCCCTCGTGACAACCACCACACGGCGCCAACTTTCAACAACGTATTAATCTCTGACATCAAAGCATAGATATACTTCGCACTAGGTGCTTCACAGTTCACACATCCAATGAGCACGTGGTAAGTGACACACCTAGTGAGGATTCTAAGTATTCTATGATCCCGAAAATAAACTCGTTGTTGAATGTTAGGGCCATGTGTGTGTGTTTTGTGCCGCTCTTTTGTGCTGTGTCGCGTGCGCTACGCCTAAGGTCATCAGTAAGAAAAAAGAAATAGGGGCAACCTCTATCGGCGCAGGCATATTTGCCATCACCTGACTCATAAATTATGGTGTCGACCTATATTTGCGCGGGACCTATATTGAAATATCTACTACAGGTTCCTGCAGATTATTCGCAATTGTCTGACGGAAGGAGAGAAAAACATTAAATGGCGAAATGCAGGGAAGTCAGCCGGTAGGCAAGCATCTAGTTTGCTGCCCTGCACTGGGAAAGGGGTAAGGGGAGACAGAAAGATGGATAGAAAAGCCCACAGAGAGAGAGAGAGAGAGAGAGAGAGAGAAACACGTAACCATGCACACACATATAAAAAGGGGAATGTTGGACTTGTTCAACTAGGTCACTTGAACAAATGAATTTCAGTAGCGCCTTCGTCGTCTTCTGCAGTGAGGACGGTATAAGACAGTGTACTCCGTGATCGGCTGCTCACAAACTAGCCGGTCGTCGAGGCGTGGCAGAGCTCACGGTCGCGAGTGACTGTCTCTGGGTGCGGTAGCGAGAACAATAACAGATGACATATGTGACAGTTTCCTCGCTGCCGCAACCGTCACAGGCAGCACTGTCGGCCATTTCCGATGCGGCAAGCAAAAGCAAATAGATACACCAAGCCACAGTCGGCTGATAACAGTTGTCTTTGTTTGAGATAGTCCTGACGGAATGCCGAGTCGGCGGGATGGGTCCAGGCGACGCAGACATATATGCCGGGAAAGAGGACGCTTTAGAAAGACATGTCCTAGCAACTTCAAAGACATGTCCTTTATCCATGATGCTACAGTGGCCTAGAAGTCACTGATGAGCAACGTGACGTCATTTCCCTGCAAGTTAATAATATCACTCTCATTTCCAACACTAGTCGGTCTTGTGGTCTACGCAGTAGAGCAGATATCAGACATTGCAGGGCTTCCTTAGAATCAGTAAAGATGATCCATTTTAGTGGTGGTTCCTCACGAATCACACTACGAAGTGTGCTGCGAAGTGCGCAAGCTACTCGGCAGTCAACGTTGTGCGGTGAGAAGTCTTAAACTCTAAGGAGAAAGCTCTTGCGTGGATCGCAGATCTTGCAGATCAGCCCACACTCGTCGAGGCCATCAACTCAAATATGCAATTACAATTTTTTAATAAAGTGTAATTTTTCAAACAAATGGCCCATCACTGCAGGGATGCTGCAAACATGCACCATGTAGGGCAACATCAGGAAGCGAAAAAAGTCATGATAATAAACAGGAAGAGAAAAAAGGAAATCTCGTACTCTGCCCACTTTCGAATTTGTTTTCGTCTTTAATGTCTGTAGTATTTCGCGAATGCACACTTTTTAACGCTAGTACGGCATATTTTCTCATTATTAGCCCACGCCAGCCTGTACTCCCCTGCCTAGATAAAAAAGCATTTCGCATTGCGCCTGTCGCAATCACCATTGCGTTTATGACGTTTGGCAAGCCTCCTATATGGAACTCGCCTTTTCGTGGGATAGGCCTGAGAGTTTGTTACTAGCACACGGAGGCAGTCGCCCCGGAAAGTAGAAGGAAAAGCTTCGAGTGAAGCGCGTTTTTGAGAATTTCGCCATACTACTGATTTAGACTTGACATCTAGTGGCTTTTTTTTTCCCCCATCGCGGAGAGCAAATGACGCTCGACGCCACAACTAATTCAGTTTCTGATCACTCATCTACTAGCACCACGTTTCGAACTATACCAGTCACATTAAGCAATTATTATGCCACGTTAACCGACCTGCATGCTTCCGGAATTCCTCTTTGTCTCGTTGTTCTTTACTGAACAGGTATACGTGCCTTTTATTAACGCTAATTTATTTATTTATTTTGTATATCTATTAGGCTCCATTACAAGTTTATCGTTTATAAGCGCGTGTCTGTGTTCATTGAAAAGCATGAGAAGATTGGGCTGGAGCTGTGCGCACCTTGGACAGAAATATTTTGCAATGTTTCATGGCACCACAATAGTTATCATTTGTTGCTGCTGGTCTTCACACCTCCGTTTCCGTTACATAAAGCACAGTCCCATTACAGGTACTTTAGAAATATGCATAAATACCTGTACTGTAAGCAAAAATTTAAAACTCGCTGGATTACAGAGAAACTTGCCGGTGAAATGCGGCCATCCTCATTTCCGTAATTAGAAAACGGAAGAGCTGGGAAAACAGACAACCCGTAATACGGAAAGTCTATTATATATCACGTAGAGTTTATGGTGAGCTATACTGACCTTTTTTGTAATTTAAAAAACAAGCCCAGAAATAGGCAGGTCACTAGTAATATATATATATATATATATATATATATATATACAAGTGTGTGTGTGTATTATAAATTATGGCGTTTTACGTGCGAAAACCGCGATCTGATAATAAGGCATGCCGTAGTGGGGAACTCCGGATTAATTTTGACCACCTGGTGTTCTCTAACGTACAGTCAACCACAAAAGTTTGCGGACCACGCGAGCGCGTGCCAGACTGCCTATCCGCGCCACCTAGCGGTACGCCACCTAGCGGCGACAGGGGCGCTCTCCCGGATATGAGCCCTCTTGGTACTCGCCTGCCTGTTAATTTTTTATTCCCGTGCATGACATTGTTAGTTCGTTGTGTTGACGCAGAGCGCTGTCTGCGATAAGACCGCCACATATCTGGCTTGATAGCAGTATCGGAGCAATCACTGCAACCTTTGTCGACTGGTGTGCCAGTGGGTAGATAAGTTTCACGAAGCGCTGCGATGATTTTTTTACGCGACGTTTACTGGCGCACTTTGGTTGGCAGCATCTTGGTCCAATGAGTGTTGCTGCTTCTGCGTCTTGAGAGAAAGGGTAGGGAGGTGTTTCACTGTCATCAAAAATAAAGAAAAAGCGGATGCATAGAAAATTTTCTTTCACACATAGGCGCATCTTCGCATCAGTCGCTGAAAACGTAGTAGACTTGCTTCAGGCCACGTGGTGATTGCCTATTTGGAAAGATGCCGCTGCGTGTTCCACTTGACGAAAGAAGGCACATTGTGCGTTTATTTATAGAGGGAATACCTCAGCGCGAAATCTGCCGCCGAACCAACAGGAGCCGGACTGCTGTGAATAGGATTATTCAAGCTTTCCGCGACGATGACAGATTCAAAGATATGGAGCGCAGTGGGCGTCCAAGGGCCACGACGGAGGAAGAGGACCGCCTGATTACGGCCGCCATCGTGGCTGATTCAAAGTGCAGAGGATATCCGAGAAGCGCTCTTGCTCACGGTATTGTCTGAGACTGTAAGAAGAAGGCTGAGTGAGCTTGGCCTGCAGTCTTTCGTAGCAGCACAGAAGCCCTGCCTCTCAGACAGCCAGCTACAAGAACGACTCATGTTCGCTACAGCAATGAAAGATTGGACAACAGAGAAATGGGGCGATGTCATCTTTAGCGACGAGTCAACTTTTTCCACGCGCTGGGACCAACGGAAGCGGGTTTGGCGTCCACTAAACTGCAGGTGTGTTTACAGTGTATTGGCAGTTAATTCACGAAGCTAATTCTGCATCACAACATGTTTCACGTAAAATGAGCTTTTGGACATTACGAGATTTTTCTGTAGTGGTATTATGTTGAAAACATTAACGATTGTTTCATAGTACTACTTACTCTGAAGCTAATTAAAAGCTGCCAGTGGGTCTTTTAGTACTATCTAATGATGTTTGCACGTTTTCTATTGCAACTCTATAACAGCATTATAAAGTTCATACGCAAGAGGAATCACAACATTTTCAGACGCGCCACTGGAACCCAATTGTATGCTATTTCTTGCAGATATCTGCCTAATTACACACAGAGTGTTCTATCCAGTGGACGGTGTTCCGTGAGCGTGTGGGGAGCAATCAGCAAAGATGGCCTTGGTCCCCTTGTGCGTCTGGAAGGGCCCTTCACTGCGTCACGGTACTGCGACGTCATCACTAGACACCTCGTTCCGTATGCGCTGGACGGTCCCTTCAGCGACGGCTGCTATTTTTTTCAACACGACCGCAGCCCGATCCATAAAGCACGTATCGTCCAGTCATTGCTAGAAGAACATGCTGTTTGCCAGCTTGACCGGCCTCCATGTGGCGCCGACTTGAATCCCATAGAAAATGTCTGGGGCATGTTGAAGAAACGGCTGTCCACACGAGCCAACCGCGGCCACACGGCCGATACGCTGTGGCAAGCGATCGCACAAGAATGGGAAAGCCTGCGCGGTCGACCGGAGATTACTGAATCTTTGTACGAGTCGATGCCCACACGCATCAATAAGGTGCTAGAAAACGGCGGACATTTCACTTCCTACTAGATCATTGAGAGACCTATGTTTCATGACACTTCTGTAAATGTCTTGTGAATAAATTCATCCCCTTCAGACACGAATTATGATGCACTGTCTGCAAATGCGTCAAATGCGCATGGCATCATTTCAAGACGCTCACTATTACATTCCAAGAAAGAAGACGAAGCAATGTGCTGTTTTGTGCGAGTTTCAGTAAAAAAAATTAGCGTATAACTCATTATCTAATTATTCTGAAATCTGTCAGCTTCAATGCTTGCATAAAAAGAATCAACTATTAGGCCCGAAACGCATGCACACTTGCTTTTTCGGTTGTATTCGTGTCGACCGGAGAAAAAAAAAATACTCTTGACGTTGGTCTTGGAACGCGGCACGTCGAACAATTGTCTAACATGGTAGTGTCTCCAGCAAAGTGATCATCTGCAGCAATACGCAGGACAATGAAGTTAACTGACCGCTAGTTGTCCCATCAGGAAGCGGACACGAATGTGCACACTGAGTTTTAGGTCATTTGAAGAAACACGTGGCGTGGGACGCGCCTCCGAAGTTCGAGTCCCCAAACGAGGACGCCGTGTCGCAAAGGGTTATAAAAAGAGTCATCGCACCCGATTATTTCTTATTTTTCTAAATGTAACCACTATAGCAGCGCGGTGGTTCGGGCTTTGCGCAGCAAAACCTGGGCGCAGGCGATCAAATCCCGGCCGCTACTGTCACTTAGCGATGGGGGAGGAACGGAAAAATTCTGCCTACTGACTAAGCATCTGTGTCCCATGGCTGCCTCACCGCTCACTCACGCACTCACGAAAAAAAAAAAAAAACAGCGTGGCTACGCGAAAATAGAACTGATAACAGCCGAAGAATACGCTGTCTGATTACTTGTACTGATATTCTGCTCTCAAAAAATTAAGCAAGTAGCCCTGGCTAACAAAGAGCGCGTCACGTTGAAAGAGATAGGTAGAAAATATTTGCGCACAGTGCGAAAATAGACAGGCCGTAGATTTAAGGAGGGATGCGTCTTCAACGTAGCGCTGCTGTCGATCGCTGGTGACGTAGCGGAAGTGTCGCGAAGAGGCTCTTGGCCACGCGCTCGCGTGGTCCGCAAACTTTTGTGGTTGACTGTACATTTAAAGCTAAGTACACGGGCGTACCTTGCATTTCGCCCCCATCGAAATGCGGCCGCAGTGGCCGGGATTTGATCCCGCGACCTCGTGCTTAACAGTGCAACACCGTAGCCTAAGTCACTAGCCTGCTTCAAGAATAAACAAACGCGTCAAATGCAGCAGTGTGGTTGTAACAGACCGCACGAGTACAGATAAACGCTCTACATAGAACACTTAAGAACTTAAAAGACAAGATAACCGGCACTACAGGACACGTTCCAAGCATCGATGTTCCAAGCATAGCCATGCAGATGACATTGTGCTATTCAGCAACAATGGGGACGAATTACAACAAATGATTGAGGACCTTCACCGAGAAAGCGTAAGAGGGGGGTTGAAGATTAATATGCAGAAGGCAAAGATAACGTTCAATAGCCTGGCAAGGGAACAAGAATTCAGAATCGCCAGTGAGCCTCTAGAGTCTTGAAAGGAGTACGTTTATCTAGGTCAATTACTCACAGGTGACCCTGATCATGAGAAGGAAATTTACCGAGTAATAAAATTGTGCTGATCGAGTGCATAGGACAGGCATTGCCAAATCCTGACTGGGATTACCACTGCCGTTGAAAAGTGCACAATTATTGCATTCTACCGGTGCTAACATATGGGGCAGAAACTTGGAGGTTAACAAAGAAGCTCGAGAACAAGTTAAGGAACGCACAAAGAGCGATGGAACGAAAAATGCTAGGCCTAACGTTAAGATACAGGAAGAGAGCGGTGTGGATCGGAGAGCAAACGGGGATAGCCGATATTAACGCGATAGTATTAATGGGCGGCCCCGTGTCGCATAAAATTCGGCGTTGGCGTGGATGCCAGCGTCCATGACGGAGAAAATCATCCCCAACTACCACAACCACGCAGGCCCTCCACGTGGTGCAGGGTTTTGGTCAACAAAAATTGAATTTCTCACAGTGAAATCCGTCAGAAAAATGGCAAAGTACGACTTAACCACAACCTACAGACATGGTGGCGTCGGATTGATGTTTGAATGTACAATAAAACATAATTCTGTTACGAGGAAACTCAAACACAAACCCCTTTTCCAGCATTTCTACCATACCAACACGGCGCGCTCGGGTAGTTTACTTCAGAAAATGCTATCCAGATGGCGCTCGCATCCTCGGCAGGTCAAATTGGGACTTCGCCTGCCTAATGCGCTTTGGACACGCGCGCGCATCGGGCAATAGCAAACAATTAATAAAATAATAAAAAAGGTGCTAGGTGTCTCGTTCACATTTTAATATAAGACGACTTATATTGCCCCTGGAAAAACGTCTTCCCAGCAATGCATTTCTGTTTAACAGTGAAGCCGACTTTAAGGGGATCGGTGTAAGCTTGGTCTTTGTAAGCTGGCTTCCTCACGTTCTGTGTTGCAGTGAAGGTCACTGATAGAAAATTGCAATGCGAACGGGGCCCGATAAGGCTATCGCGTTCCACTCTCAAAGGCGAAGCTTAAGGGTTCTCCAATTTTTATGGTTGACATTAAGAGGAAAAAATGGAGCTCGGCAGGCCTTGTAATGAGTAGGATGGATAACCGGTGGATCATTAGAGTTACAGAATGGATACCAAGAGAAGAGAAGCGCAGTCGAGGACGGCAGAAAATTAGGTGGAGTGGTGAAGTTAGGAAATTTGCAGGCGCAAGTTGGAATCAGCTAGCGCAAGACATGGGTAATTGGACATCGCAGGGAGAGGCCTTCGTCCTGCAGTGGACATAAATATAGGCTGCTGCTGCGGATGATGATAGCCATGCTCGGAGTGGCACGCACTGAGCAGTTGTACTCTTTTTAAAGAATTAAGACTAACTAGCATTGTGCATATGAGAGGTGTCCTTTAAAGCTTACGTGGGTGATGAAGTTGGTCACAGCATATAATCGAGGATAGTAAAGAAACAGAAAAATAATTTAGGACTCAGTATTTATGTTTGACAAAATTCGTGACCAATTTTCTTAAAATCTAGAAAAAGTTATTCCTTCATCGTGAACAGAAAAAAAAAAAAACATTCTCGATGGAGCAATCTCTGCATTTTCCGCTTGTAGAAATCTTAGTGGTAAAAGAAATTTATGGTTTTTCATTTTTGTTTTACAGAGTTACTTTTCAAAATGCTGTATGAGTATAAGGTCTACCTGTGCTGCTTATCATCATAATGTCGATTGTTTGCTGACAATGCTTGACATTCTAGCACATGAACTACCTCGACATTTTCAGCGCTATACGGACCGACGCCTTGTGTCCACAACTATAGCTGATTTGTAGATAACCGCAGATGTATCATGCATTCGCATGGCGCCGCATGGAAGCTACTTGGTATGCATTCCATGCATGCCGCTGCGAAACGGATGTAAACTTGATGTTAATTATACAGAGGGAAAGTCCGTTTTAGAAAAACAGAGTTTCTTCCTTTTACATATTAAGGGAGGAGGCGTCCGTGCAACGACGACGAGGCAAAATTCCGTTCTTTTAGTGCATTACGTTCCCATACTTTATAACGGAACGACCACCTGTTTTATTACGGACAATATCACGGTATTATATCCGTCAAATAAAAGTTTTTTTTTTCTTTACAGTTCGAATGCCGCGGTTTTGGAACTTGTTGTGCGTGGCGTTGCTGTGAGGAGAAACAGGCTGACCTAGCTAGCTATTACTCATGCAGAGAGCGAAATGTATGCGCATTTGCCTCGGTAGGCCCTGGATACTCTGTAGCTTGCTCCAAACGTTTTTACAGCTTCCTTGTTCCCAGGCGAGCCCGTAGCGAGTGGGCTTGATTTAGCAAATTCATTTTCACCGAGCGTCATAAGGCACGCATGCGCGATCGGCGCTGCCGCTGCAATGCCCGACGCCCGCGGGGCCGAAATGGGGAGGGTAGCGGGCGTTAAATGTAATTCCACTCGCCCGCGTCAATGCCAGCGTGCCGTGTTATTTTCCTCAGTAACGAAAAGGAAACTGGTATCTGACGATCGCAGTTTGTTCGCGAGTGCCCGTGCCTGCGAACGCGGGATTCTCGGACAAGCGCGCGCTCCGTGCACTTCCTTCTCGCGTAGCCAGCGCTGCGGCCTGCTTCGGATGCCGCTCGCGGCGGCATTGGCTTGCACGGTAATAACCGGCCACGCTTCTTGGTTTCCTTTACACGCCCAAGATGGGGAGGCGAAGGATTCGGCGCAAGAAATTAGCGCGCGTGCGCGCCATTAACAAACGGTACTTCTTTCCCCACGAGACCCTTCCCTCTCCCGCTCAGGGCAGCGCCAATCTCAGAGACAACTCACATCCCAGCCTCCTAACGAACAGAGGAAACCATCTGGAAATTTGTCTACTACGTGATGTCTTCACATAATGACGTTCCTGTAGCTGTCCGCTCTTCTCGTTCTCCCAAACAGGAATGGTTTTTTTATGGCGCATTCACGCCGCCGAAGCCGCCGTCGTGCAGTCCGGCTGTAGAGGGCGCATGCGCGGCTCGGGCGCGGATAGTTCTTTAGAGACGCGGAGTGCGTTTGGTTGCTAAAACGACGAAGCAAAGGGGTCGCAACGTCAATCTCCACTCAATGTGCTCCGTAGCCGGTATTTTGTAGCGATGCCTTATTACTTATTCTATACTAGTCTTATCATCCACCGCTCACGGCCGGCTGAGCCCGTTGATAACGCGAGCGGACCGCTTTGACCACTGACAAAGCGCGATAAGCGCGAAAAGGCATTAGTACCGGAAAGGCATCGCTACACAATACCGGCCTAGGGCAGCGTTCTGCCTTGCGCTGTTCCCATGAGCGTTGTGCGCACGATTACTTATTAGAAGGACACTGGCAAAGTGCCAAACCTGAAATGGAAATAAACATGCCTCTTGAACGCTAACGAGATGAAAAATAGATTGACATATTACCTCGATGGCATCTCTTGCTTAATATATATATATATATATATATATATATATGCAGATCCAATTGCCGCGTTGGAATCTATGTGAAATGATACTTAAGCGAAGTGGTTAATTAAATGATTTACAACGAAGTCGATGCTTGAAATTGTATTCACCTTCATCATCTGCAACGTGTAATCTCATGCGATATTAGTTTATCCACCACAAAAGTCCCAACTTTGCTTTTTATGCAATTTTTATGATTATGCGCTACGCCCCTCACTAGCTGGGCTGAACTGCAAATACCAAATCATGCGGATGCGCAGTGCATATGAGAGGCAGCGATGTCACATGGATGAAGGCGATATATATGATGCTTGTCGAGGGAAGAATGGCGATGGCAGTTGACAGTTGCATGCACTGTCATTGCATTGTATGTATTGTCATTGTCATTTTATGACAACTTTATGTCAGTTGAGAGGTGTATGCACAGTGAAGTACGTCACCTGTTGCGTCACAGGGGCGCATACCCATTCTGGAAAATTCGTCGAGAATGGTCAGACACCTAGTGGCCCATATCCGAATGGCTAATACCCCAGTCACATGGGCACTTTCAAAGTCCTTTGAATCAAAGATCCTTTACTTCAAGGGAGGACGCGCGCGGTCACACGGGCGCATCAAAGGAAGCCTAGTTGAAGGGAGCTTTGAGCCAAAGGAGCCCGCGTTTGTCCTTTGAAATCTCAAAGGAATACTTTTGAGCCCAGAGGGCGTCCGACAGAAGTAAACAAAATTCTTTATAAATACGAAAGTTCAATTTTTGCCTGTTAAAACAAGTTTCACTATATTATAGAAGTTTATAAGCACTAAACACTTTCGTGACACCCGCAGTCTCAATGATGAATGCGCCGGTACAACAGCGCCGGCACGGACTGTCACAATCAGCAACACCGACGCAAAATGGGTCTTGGAGGGTTTACAGTAGCGCGATTAAAAGACACGGCGCTAACTTCCAACAGTGTTTGTTATCGAAGTTCAGTTCGTACTTTTAATCGCGCTGCCGTCAACCCTCCAAGATGCGTTACCAACAAGCCCACATTGCAACCCTCGTGAGCAAAATGGGTGCCATGTGCGATTTGGTTATAGGCTGCTACGCATCGAAGTGTCCTCGTCTGTGTGTGTGTGTTTTTTTTTTCGTGACTTTTGCGTTTTAGAGTACGTTGCGGTTTCTGCCAAAAGCTTCAGTGGAGACCACCTGGCGACCGTGTAGCACTGATACATATCCCTTGAACTAATGTTCTTTTGAGAGCTCTATGCTCCTTAACATCAAAGGACCTTCGGTATGCCCGTGTGACTGGGGTATAAATCAAAGAAAATTCAGTAAATCAGAGAATCCGTTGAACATAATGCGCTACTTCATTATGAGGTCGGAGTGCTTACCCGTAGGCAGACGTGTATAAATCTGTAAACCGACAGATTTAAACCAACCTACAGGGTGTTTTATTTTAGCTGCACCAAATTTTTAAAAATTGCCTGTGGCAGATAGCATAATTCTAATCCTTGATCTAAACTACTCGACGAGGCAGCCATTAATATCACGAGAAATAAGACGCCTAATTGAATAATTAACGTTTATGATTATGCTAATTACCTTTTTTACTGAATTACATTACAGCACATATTTCAATCTACGAATTATAGCCTGTGAGTTAACAAGGCGTATTCACTTGGAGCGAATTCTCAGGACTGAACCACTTTCGGGGCATTAATTTTCAAAGTATATGAATAAATGCATTGACGTTCCAGTTACCTTGTTGAAGAAAACGCTGTTTTATGCATTGAAGCATAAAAGTAACTGGAACACCAATGCATTTCGTCCGACACTGAAAATTAATATCTCGAAACAAGCGCAGCCCAGAAAATTAGTTCGAAGTGGATACACCTTGGAAACTCACTAGCTAGAGTTTGTAAAATAGTTTGCTGTAAAATAATTAAATAAAAGCTAATTAGTGTAATTATATGAAATATTCAATTACGCATTTGGATTTCTCGTCGAAGTAATGGCCGCCTCATCGAGTAGTTTAGATCAATGATTAGAACTGTGCTATCTGCCACAGGTAATCTTTTAAAATTTGGTGCAGTTGAAATAAAATACCCTGTATATGACAGCTTGTGATAAAATGAACTATGAACGCTTCATTTCGTGCTTACCCGCGCAAAGTGAGAACTTATCTCCATCTCATCTTTCAGTCACCTACCTGGCTCAGCCTGGTTAACCTACCTGCCTTTCCCTTATCACTTCTCTATGTTATTACATGTTCAAGTTTTATTTCAGCACCTTATCATTTTCGAAGCTTCGCTTGAGAAAGTGATGAGGTGCTGAAAGACAGTTCTATTGTGAAACGGTAAATGTTTACGAAGCTGTATTCGCTTCTGACTAACATTGTGATACTGAAGAAGTAGTTAAATTAGAGCATGTGTGCTCCTCCACCTCCTGGTATGCTACGAGCTTTATCATACTAACCGCATCGACGACGGAAAGAAATCATGTAGCCCACCATGGGCGGCTAATATGGGACTTTAATCAAGTTACGGCAAAACGAAAGCATTAACTTGTTACGGCGCAATCGTCGCAGATGATCCCACGTACATCTTATCAGCAAGTTGGGTTGCTGCTCCTCCGAAACGCTCATCCATGGCCCATGCAAAAGTCCGAAACGCTCATCCATGGCCCATGCAAAAGCCTCTGTTCATGAGCAAGATTACACACACATATATATATATATATATATATATATATATATATATATATAACACTTGTTCGGATATTTTCAAGCTATCCACTCAAGCGATATAACATGGCCAATACTTCGTTTGAGATTTTCCGCTGAATTTCCACATAATGGACGACACAGCACTGTGGTTGTCAAGGAATAAAGCTGAAGCAAGAACCCTCATACAGGCTTCCATAGAAAAGCCCTTGTTTTTAAGCAGTCCGCGATATGCACACTCACAACAGGGGCGGGGGGGGGGGGGGGGTGCGCAAGAACTTATATTCGGGCGACCAGGAAGTACGCGCACCGGCGCTGGCAAGCCTGGTAAAAAGAGCAGCATTTAGCTCGCGGGCTGCATGAGGATAAAACGAAGTCACTCTGATCCTCAAGGTGAACATATCGGTCGTGCGTTGTGCCAGGGTTGAACTAAACTTACACCGTCCACCTCGTACGCTTCTGCGCCGTCAGTTCCTCTTCTGGTTAGCTTTTCCTATGCTTCTTGGTTGCTTCGCATTTTTCCCGGTGTAGGAGCTGCGTTTTACGAACCAAGGCCAGGGGTGCTATGCAGGATGCGCCGAGTTTCTCGTTGGCACGAGTTTTACCCGAGTTCGCTCTATGGCAGTCAGTGAAGGGAGATAGCAAGGAACGTGCAAAAACATCAGGCAAAAATAAATGTCGAGATAAAGCCGCATATGACAACATGAGCGCACCCTGCGCGGCACAGTGCTTCCGCGCTTGAAGCATGGAAGACCGCGCAACAAAACGCGCCAGTGCTGTATTTTTATCAACGTATTATCGCAACTTAGCAATACCGTCACTGTCCCGCTGTCTATCTGCACACTTTCCGTGAGCCGCTTGCCACACCTTTCTCGGGCGCGTCAAGGGCGTTCCTCCTCTTTCGGGCATTATCTTTCTATCCTCCGTCGAATGCGAACAGGGTACATGCGGTGCATTCCTGCACCTACACTTCCCCTCAATTGAATACATTGAAATACAACAAATAAAATAACAAACATTTCATTTCTTAACTACCGGTTTTTTGTTTTGATTGCTATAAATTTGTGATGAAAAACGTAGATCGAACGAATTATTAAAATTTTCACATTTTTACCGCGAGTGGTGACAGTGAGGAGAAAGCTTACAAGCGCATACATTCTAGAGGGTCGCACGCACGAGGGAGTTCATACGGTGAGCAGTCAACAGGGGCGCTGCAGGGTCGATAAACTGAGTCATGACAATGACCTGTCAATTCCCTGTCTATTAGGGGAATGGCAATGCAGCGCTGCGGCATGGCTGTTCACCGCAGGTGCTTCACTGAGGCGGCTATTAAGGCGGCCGCCGCTTTACTGACTGAAACGACACTCTAGCCATAGAGACGGGAGCAATGGCTGTCTCTACAAAATGGCTGTGCGGTATCCTAGGGTCCGTAGTGACGCAGTACAGTGAAAATGCACCAGTTTATCTGCGTGGGCGAAGTCTGCGCGATGCATTGCGAAGAAGAGCGTGCTGCCCAGCGACACAATTCATCGCTTGCCCAGTGAAGGTGCCTCCGTGTGCATGTACGCAGAATTTGAATGTGTCGATCACTCCAATGTGCTTGCCGATTGCCCCTGCTGCTGAGCTAAGAGTTGAACTCTCGAACTCGAGTTGAACTCGAGTTGAACTCGCGAACAGTTGAACTCGCGGCGGCAGCAGAAGCCTGTGTCATCGCTTCCAGCGGCAGGAAGCGTCAATATGACCGTCTGGACCCGTTCATCTATATGACCGACGTAGATTTCCAGTGTCATTTTCGCCTTTCCAAAACGTCAGTGCGCTGGCTGTGTAACGAGTTAGGCGAAGGCACTCGTCTGCGGAGACAGCGTGGCGGGCAAATTATGCTTTCCGAGCAACTGGTGTGGCTAGGCTGCGGAGGAAAAGTTCGGGCGGTCACTTCGGCTCTCTCCGGCTTCAAGCGCTATTCGTCCACCGCGCCCCAGCCCCAGGCCAGGTCCGGCGGCGTCATCGAACTACTGGGGCACATGCATGCGAGCACCTGGGGTTCAACACGGACTAACCGACCTGCGAAGGCGAAGTGGTCACATTATATAGGGAGACTCAGAATGGACGCCGGGCTGCCTTCCGGTGCAACAGGTGCCGAAAGCAGTTTTCGCAGTTACACGGTACCGCTGCACTGCACGGGCAGAGAGGCAAAGGAGTTACTTCGCTAACACGGACCGCCTCGGTCGTCCGAACGACCACCTCTCCAGGTGGCAAATGATTTGGCTCACGTACTGCGTCAGCAAAAGCGTAGACATATGGCTGTTGAAGGAGTTGACCGGCGACTTGTTTCCTCTATAGGAGCACGTCCCTCGCGTGAGGTCGCGAGGGACGAGATGCTGGCGCGACCTCCACTCGGTAGCCCCGGGAAGATAGTGCAAATTGACGAGTGCCTTCTTCGCGGCGTGCAAAAGTACAATCGAGGCCGCCTAATGACAAGCGAGAACGTTCCGGTGAGCCGCCAAAATTACGGCGGTGTTAAAGATGGTGGCCCATGGGTCTTCGGCATGGTCTGCGCCACCAGAGGGATGTGGCGACTTTTCAAGGTGGACTGACGAAAGGCGGCGACGCTAGGCGCCATTATTGCAGCAATGTTCAACCAGGGACCAAGATTCATAGTGCCGAATTGGCCTCATACAACTGTATCCCACATTTAGTGGATGCTAACGGGGCTATGCCTCAATCTGCATTGTGAGACAGTCAACCACAAGGTGAACTTTGTGGACCCCTTCACAGGTGTTCACAAGCAAAAAAATAGAAAGTTATTGTAAAAAAGTGAAACGCCACCTTGTCAGTGGTGGGTACAGGGTAAATGCACCGGTGCTGGAGTCCCACCTGGGATGGATGTGGTGGCAGTCAGTTAACGGCCACGTGCGCTGCAAAGACCCTTTCTTGCGTTAGAAGTCATGGATCGCTGGAGTTACCTAGTATAAGGACTATTTCCTGCGGTTGTTAGAAGCCATCGCTTGGCGCTAGCCAGTATGAAGGTATATAACAAAGTAAAAGAAAATAAAGCGTAGTTTTCTGACCCTTGTATGAGTGCTTTCCGGCATTCCTGAGTGCTTACATGGTAAGCGCGTGGCAAACTACTTCTGCGCTAGCTGACGCTCACTTCGTCTCGCAGCCTTACTTTAGCGCTTGCAACGAGTAATCTGTTGAAATCCCAGTGCGAAAACCAAGCGCACACCAATCCGTGCTCGGCAATGCTATCGCAAGCACATAGCCAGCCGCGCCAATCCAACCCAGAGGAAAGAAGTGGAGGGCGAGCAGTCTAATCCACATTCAGTGTACATCTTGTAAACTTTAAAATGCTTATAACCCATGTTAATGTGACTAATATTATTGTACTAAATGCATTTATTTTATAACTTTCTTGTGCCTGTAATGAACTCGGTGGAACGACACACAAGTGAAAGAAGGCACGAACATGCACCGACCGTATGATCGCGTGAGCCCTAGTTTGCCGACCGCCCATATGGCAACGACCAAGATATGATAGCCACCCAGAGTGAATCTAGATAAACCAATGAAACTGGAGGCGTGCAGATGGACAAACTTTGTATTCTTACCATTAGTTCTTTCATCTTGGGGAGTCGCCAGAGCTCGTGAAGGTGCCGAGTTTCGCCAAACTCGGCGAACCCTGCATAGCACCCCAAGTCACATAAACAGCACTAGAAATGGTAGTTGAATTGCACAATTAGACGCACCTGGATTTTTTTCCCATATGAATTGCTTGCCATTGCTTGTAGCCATTAAGAAGACAACAACAACGCTCGTCCTGAAGCCATGATCTAAGGTAGAACTTCTCGAGACTACATCTACAGTGCTGCTTTCAAGCAGCTTTGCAGCTTATGTGAAAGACACGCATTGCGCGGAGCTTCATCGGCGTTTCAATAAGGACCAAACAGTATACGTTCTTGCTCTTGCTTTATACCTAACAGTTTTTCTAAGGTGCAAAGAAGCGGCTGAGGCAAATTTTGTTACAAAGTATGCATGCTCACTACTGCGCGTGATTACAACTTGTCCTCTTTACCCGAATGCTCGCTGTTGTGTGAGCATGTAATTCGTTGTTATGTCAGCACGTTGTTATAAGCATGGAGATTTTCGAAAAGCCACGAGGATAGCTTGAGTATGAGTCATTTTTAAAGGAGGAGATCATAATATAGAAAGTAATTACAGGCCTATTTCTGTCCTTCCAGTCTTCTCTAAGTGCCTAGTTTTTCAATAGTCTTAATGTTCTAACATATGCACAATACATCTTCAGAAGCGGCAGGTCTACTGAAACTACACAGCTGACATTGAAAGAAGGTATACTTCATCACATTAAAAAAATGAATTCACATTCGGTATTCTTCTTTTTTAGATTTGAGCAACGCCTTTGATTTCCTTGACCACAGTATTCTTTTGCACAAACTAGAATCATATGGCATTCGTGGTATTTGCTTATCTCTGCTTCAATCTTACCTTCAAAATAGATGCCAGGGTGTTCACATCAACAAATGTAGCTCGTCATTCTTGCCTCTCACTTGCAGTGTACCGCAAGGGAGTATTCTGGGTCCCCAAATGTTCAATGTTTATATCAAGGATATTATAAACATAGGCACCACAGTTTACGCAATATACGCACATGATTCAACAATACTTGCATCATTTAATATCCAAAGCTAACGACGTGTTTTCAGAGATTTCTTGTTGGTCAAAAATGAATCGACTGAAGATCAATCCAAATAAAACTAAAGCTGTTATATTTCGTGCTAAAAATAAAACAGTCACTACTTACTAGCCTTTAATTCTTGATTCACAGCTAATACATATTGTTGATGCGCATAAAATACTCGGGGTTTTTATTTTTCATCGAAGATAAGTTGGGATGCCCATGTTAATTACCTTTGTAGGAAAATCTCATCTGTAACAGACGTCGTGTCTCGCTGCCGTTATCTGCGGTCGCTCAGGGCCAAACATCAAATATATCACGCGTTGTTTAACTCATATTTAAATTATTGTACGTTGATATGGGGTACAACAACAAAAACAAACATAAATAAAGCTCTTGTTCTAAAAAAAGATAATCCGCTACATTGTAAACATTGAACGTTTGGGAACCATCTGAAAAGCATGTGAACGGTCCAATATAATACGTGTTGACAGCATTTACCCATATCGATTGTTGAGCACACTCTACTTTTCCAACAGAGAACTCTTGAACTTCATTACGGCCTTATCATGTCTAGAGCATCGTGTTATTACAGTACCTACAAGAAACACCCATTTTTGGTCTGTACCTTGGTTTCGTACAACCTATAAGTACCAAAATTTCTCATACAAGGTCCCTACAACACTAAACACTTATGAAAACACAACCAAAGGGAGTAAAAAGCAGTTAAGTTCATACGTTTCTTCCATTGTGCTAGAAAATGGTTAAGTATCCATAAATGATATCGACTATACTGTTTGCAAATTATTCATTAGTTTTCTTGCTACATTCTCACTGTATTTGTGTGACTGATAAATATGTTTTGCTTGTAATTTGCTTATGCATATCCTTACGCACTGTAATTTTAAGTGTACTTGTTTGATTTAGGTATACGTTGTCTTATGTATTGTAATCTGCTTGTTTTCATTTGACCTTTGTCACGGCGTATCAATAATTTGAACTTGTGCACCTTGTACAGCTGCTGCCATGTAACGGTCACCTGGACCCTGTCAAGCCGTTTTCACGGTTTTTAGCTCATCGGACCTTCCAGAGTATTGTCTGGTAAATAATAATAAAAAAATTGAATGTTCCGCATACCCTGCTAACGGTCTCTTTCGAACCGCGCTGCCTCTGCGTTGGCAGTAAAGCGCAAAGGGTCGGATGTTTTCATTGGACGATAGATGGTCGTGCACCAAGCTCACAAAATATTTAGGGCAGCCGACGTGCTAGAAACCACCGGAACAACAGGAGAGAGAGAGGGAGAGAAAACATTTATTAAAATAAATGGGAACCGCAGGGTCCTTCGACGGGCCCTGGGCGTGGGTGGAGTCCTCAGTCCAGGACCCCACGAAGAATCTATATCTTTCTAGATACCTTTCTTCCTTCTTTTTATCCCTTTAGTCCTTTCCTCCGGGTCGGGTATAGCCAACTAGAACTACCTCAGGTTAGCATCTCTGCCATTCTATACATCATTTCTCTCTCTCTCTCAATCTAGGACGAAGGAGTTTCACTTATTTTTTCCGTGCATAAAGAGGTGCGTGGTCATAAAGATGTTTACTAGAGTTGAATTAACTTACTCCGATACTTCGATCTATCGGCTCTGTAGCGTTTGTGTTGCTAAGTTCCTTTTGTTCATTTTACAGTGAAAGCTTCTGCGGGCACACTGCCCTTGTTGTTTTTATGCTCTTAGGGTCGCCGGTGTCCGCCACAAGAATTTCCATGTGCGTTGCGAGAATTCTATGAAGAAAAAAAAAAGAGGAAGGTTGCATGGCATCGTGAGTATTTAAACTCTAGACTCACAGGTTGCCTGTTGGAGATCCCAGACGTATCTCTCAGCAGTTCCACTGCTGCTGCAACAAGGAAGAATATTGTACTTGGCCTCTTGAGTGTTTGCCAAAATGATCGGCTGGCGCCACGCTCAGCAGCTTAACCATAAAAATGGCGCGGAAATTAAAGAACTTAAACGAAGCCAGTGGTTTAAAGGAAAGGTTAGAGAAAGAAGAGGACTAGTAAACTGGGCGAGTTGGTACTGGTTCATGTTTTGAATTATAGTGCTACCCTCGAAATAGGCAAAGAAGTAATAAGAAGTCGCGTCTCTCTACTTCTCCGCCAACAGAGATCACCACCTCAAATACGAAGACGTACGTCTTGGACTGCAAGTCGTCATCGAATAAAGTTGTCTTCTATTTCATTATAAAAGGAAAAAGAATAAAATGAATTCTCGGGCGCATCTGCGAATGCTTACACCAACCGATACCACACGAAACAGAGCAAGATTTACTGCGCGTAACAATGCGCAAGCTATTGCGCCAGTACTTCGCATTATGGGCGAAACTGCAACTTTTTAATGTTATTTTTGATGGATATATCGGCGTTCTTCCCTCTAGTAAAGCACAGCTATTAGATGCGCATCCATCTGGTCCTACCAGTATTTTTAATTATTCTCGTCTATGAAGGTTCACGTCTATGAAGGAATCTATATTTGCAAGTTAACGCTATGACGCTCTGCTATAAGGGGCCACAAGGGTCGTGGTTTCAATTGTCAGTCACGACGGCCACATTCAGATAGGGCTGAAATGCAAGAATACTCACGGAACCTAAGTTTCGACGGACGTTAAACGGCCCGAAGTCGTCAATACTAACCCAGAGCCCTGGCCCCCACTACGGCTTCTCTCCTAGCCCCAAGTGTTGTCATTGGTGGATTAAACTCAATAATTTACTCAATCATGCACTTTTTCACCGATGCTCGCTGAACACCACCAGAAACCGTGCTGCACTTCTGTAAACGTGCTTGACCATCTGCTCAAAACTACTATTGGAGAACAGCGACGTGTGCGTATTACAGGTGTTCCTAACATTCTAGAAAACACGGCTTTTTACTGCGGCGTGTAGAAGAGTGAAAATGTGTGCACACGCATGCAAGGCTGCAAGGAAATGTGGCTAGCCAACATTAATGTCGCATCGTTTAACGTTGCAGCGTAGCGCAATACCGTCGAAGGAGAAACGTTTATGTGTGTGGCACAGGTATAGGCAGGTAGGAGGAATAGACTGAAAGACAGGTAGGTTAGCCAGTTCTACGACGGGCTGGCGACCCTGTGATGTGGAAAGGGAGAAAGGTGTGAATAAAAGATGTAAAAAAAAAACGTGATGTAAAAGAGATGTAAAAAAAATTGCCAATACGGCACTGCTTAAACTCTGTCTCTGAGACCAGTTCTCCACAAGAAGAGCAACAACGCTTTCAAAGCATTCTGTGGTGAGGACGGTCTCGGCCAGTGTCCCAGGACCCTTTCCTCTGACATAGGGCGTTTATCGCGTCCATCTAACACTCGTGAAAGTTCTTTCCTGGGCGCACTGAAGCGGAGACACTCACAGAGAAGGTGGGCGATTGTTTCCTCGCAGCTACAGTTGTCGCATGTAGGGCTGCTGGCCATTCCAAACCGGAATGAGTAGGCATTTGTGAAGGTCACGCCAAGCCAAGAGTATAATGCGCATATGCACCTATGGAGAAAACTTTCCGCGCGTTCCCCGCTAAATGATGCTCCTGAGCTTTCCTGTTTGCGAATATTTATCCCGGTATTACACCTTCTTACTGTTTGTACTGCCAAGCTCAGATACAGAAATGAAGGCTGGAGCAAATAGCGGAGCGTAAAACAAAATTCGAGGCAGAAACCATCGTTGATGATTATCTGCCATGCGAAGCATTTCTGAAAGGTATAGACGACGCAAATGTGTGGGCAAACTTTTTATTTCGGCGGCGGTCCCACTCCGGCGGCACGAGCCCCCCGTTTTCAGTACTTTTGGAGCAACCGTGGCGGTTCTTCTACTTAAGATATGAAGCTGTCGTATAAACCATAAAAATCTTAATTCTTGTAGATTCCAACCATATATAATAAAAAGAATTTGATTGATGTTATTTAGAAATAAATGTTCAAGAACAAGCATGAGATACATGGTTTTTGCGAACTGTGCCTCAGTTGTGACCATATTTAGAAGAAACTACCCCACTTACTGCATTGCGGCTTGCTCTGTAGCTTTAGGACATACTTATCTAGTTCCTAGACGTAGAAAAATAATTTTGAATTTTTACTTTTTGCATAATTTGCTTTTGAAAATTGCCAAATATTGCAATCTTCTGTTGTAAACAGCCCGGCAACTACATGCTCAAGGAAGCTACATTTTGGATAAAGTAGAGTTCAAAGAATTTGCATTTAGGACGCAAAATTTCATTCATGTAACTTTATTAGTTTTCCGAATAATGCGGCCGAAAATAAGCAATATTTAGAATTCTGGTTTTATTTTTGCCCATTTTTGCGGGAAGGTAATAAAGCTACGAAGCTGCGCTTTAAAACTAATTAAGTTACATGAATGAAATTTTGTGTCCTAAATGGAAATTTTTTGAACTCTACTTTATCCAAAATTTAGCTTCCTTGAGCATGTAGTTGCCGGGCTGTTTACAACAGAATATTGCGATATTTGGCAATTTTCAAAAGCAAATTATCCAAAAATGAAAAATTCAAAATTATTTTGCTACGTCTAGGAACTAGATAAATCTGTCCTAAAGCTACAGAGCAAGTCCGCAATGCAGTAAGTGCGGTAGTTATTTCTAAATATGGTCACAACTGAGGCACAGTTCGCAAAAACCATGTATCTCATGCTTGTTCTTGAACATTTATTTCTAAATCACTTTAATCAATTTCCTTATATTATATATAGTTGGAATCTAAAAGAATTAAGCTTTTTATGGTATATACCACAACTTTATATCCTAAGTAAGAGAGCCGCCACGGTTACTCCAAAAGTACTGGAAACGGGGGGCTCGTGCCGCCGGAGTGAGACCACCGCCTTAAGTGCTTTCCTTGATGCTTTTTCAGCCGCAGTATAGTAGCCGCAATATAGTTTTCAGCCGCAGTTTGATGGTAGTGGCGTATGAGTTCTGAAGTGCAACACGTGCTCATAAGTGGCTACATCGACCACTCTGGTGAACATGTGGTCGATGACACCACCACGTGACGTTGTGGACACTCGGTTGGTGGTGTTTAGGGGGACGCCAGACACTTCCCCCATGTAAAGGGAGAACCACTGATCGGCCGGTTTCGATCTGCTGCCGCTTCGTTCAAAAGAGCATGAGCGAGTGCAATTCCGTCGCGTGTGGCCGCATAGAACGCTCAAGAACGAGGGAGTGTTGTCGTGACAAAGAAGCGCGACGATCATGGGATGACGACGTTGGCAGGAGTGGCGACGGTGTTATGACGATGGCGGCGTGACGACCATAGTATGACTCTAGCCACTGTACAATGACGACGATGGTGGGACGACGGCGGCGTGACTATCATGGTATGACGACGACATGTTGGTGTTGGAGCTTACGTCAGCGTTCATGCGCATCATCTGCCGCCACGAGCCACCTTCATTCGCACTATATTCACATTTTTAGACTGCACTAACTCCGAGATCGGGCCAAGTTTCTCGGAGACAAAACGTCAGCTAAACGCCATCGCGTCCTTGCACATGACCTTGCTCTGACTATGGCACCGACTAGGCAAAGAAATGCTTCGCATTAAAAGAAAAAAAGAAAAGGCGAAAGCTTGCCCTAGGCCGCGCAAAGCTCAAGATACAGCGAAGCTGGCCGATTGATTGCGTCTCTTGGATGTAGCTAGGTTATCTCTCTCTTTTTTTCCCTCTGTCTCCTTCGTTCTCTTTCTTTCTCTCTCTCTCTCTTTCTTTCTCTTTCTGTCTCTCTCTCTCGCTCTCATTTTCTCTTTCTCTCTCCCAAAGGAAGTTGTGTTGCATTCGTCAGTACAATGCAACCATATGGTTCCCATAAATGCACGTTCTGCAAGCGTGGGTGTATAGCGCAGTGGTTATGACGCTCGCCTTCGGACCGTGGGGGACCGGGGCTATAATCCTGCCTTGCCAAGAACGTTCATTTTGTTTTTACATATTTATTTGTTTATTTCGGGCGGTGAGCGCAGACCCGCCAGGATGGCGTCACGGCGCATGTGTAGTAGCGCGTAGCTGGCGTGAGCTCGGCGGAGCCGTGTCTGTGTGGCGTCGCCTGGTTGCCATGGCTACGGCGCTGCAGTTTCATGGCACACGCGCAAATTACGGCTGGCTTAAACGAGCTCAAACTGCGGAAGAAGACGATGCTCGAGCCAATGCTGATGATGATAATTTCGTGGCACACGCACAAATTACGGCTGACTTAAACAGCTTCGCTGTTAAAATGGGACTCATTGAGCAACTATATGTCCGCTCTGGATGTTCTTGGCAGTGGTTACAGTAGATGTTTCACCTAAACGCGATACAAGCAGCGTGCGTTTCCAGTAAAAATGGTGTTGGAAGACTCGGCGCAAGTAGCTTGTTTCAATCGGATACATCCTTAGCTCTGTCGAACCAGGGTGAGGATATATATATATATATATATATATATATATATATATATATATATATGACCATTTTTGCAAGTCATGTAGGAAGTGATGCCGAAGCCAACGCCATAATTGAAACAAGAAAACGCATGCAAATACCGCGCGCGGTACCGCCAATGTTGTCACCGCCCGACCGGCGCGATGTGGTCACGTTGTGCTCCGACGCCACAGAGCGACACTCGTGATCTCGCGCCGGCAGGGTTCCGCTTGATCTTGCGGGGCACGCCCTGACCATCTGCGCATGCCGCCCATTCGCTGACGTCTGCATGCACCTCGCGGTCGCGGGAGCCCGGTCGCGAGGCGCAAGACGCGATCAGATGCCCGCCGGCGTATTCGGTTGGTTATCAGGGGCTGCGGCGCGTGCTTTTTACTTCCTCATTCGAAAATTGCGAAGAGTACGGTGCGCTATTTACCACCATACATAGGATCGGTTCAGTAGCAGCGAGGACGACTTAGTCCGCCAAGTGGCAGCAATACATAAACGCGGAAACATGCGCGCCCGCTTCGTCCTCTCCCTTCTTGCCTTCATGCGATCGTGAGGGCTGGCACGTGTTGTTGATGCGGATAGACTTGCAGGGAAGCGATGGCGCAAGTTTCGTTCGAAGTGGGTGGCGTGCGTATTTGCGCGGTTGTCGGCATATTAATGCACTTTTTTCGCCTACACGCCACTTTGACGTGGTGAGTTTTCTCGGTTTTGTGAAGTCACGTGACAGACAGGCGAAATGGGCGCAGCCAGAAAACATTGGACCAATAGCAGAGGGCTAATGGTGAAAAGGCGTCGAATCAGGAATGATCATTTTTCTGTTGCGCGGTTTAATCATGCATAATCATTGTGTACACGTTATATCAGATGGGGAGCTATCGCGGTTTTCGTGACGTCGCGTGATAGACAGGTGAAGTTGGGAGCGGCCCGTAAATGTTTTGACCAATCGTGGAGGCTGATCGCAGTAATTGGAATCAAAACAGTTTGGAATCATTTTACGTTATAGCGCCCATGGTTCATGTAGCCACATCCACTTCAGCACAGATGACGAACTGATGTTGACAAACAATGCGGCGAGAATATTGGGCCTTTCGACGGCGTGCCGGAGAACGTTGATTAAGGGAAGTTGCCAGGCAGGCGTTCGTCGGCAGGGTAATGACAGGGAAACGGCGCAAGGCATTCTGCGAAAAAAGTTATAGAGCACTCCCCGTAGCAAATCACCGTAACAATATTTTCAACGCAGTGAAGTGGGTTGAGATGGTGAATATTCCTAAAAAAAGAAAACGTGAACACGGAAGGAGGTGCATATATCTAGTGCTATACCAGGGCACACAAATGCATGGTGTGCGGATCCATGCGAACATTTTTTACGGAAACAAGAACAAATCGACTTTAGCCATGCAATAGCTAGATAGTTGTGCGTTATAGTATACATACAGAATGAGGAAACTGCATTCTAAGAGGCAGTATACAGCTGTAAGAGAACACGCGCAAGTGTTTGCGACGAAGACAATCATGACTGGTAGGTTTCAGGTCCCAATTCGTGAAGGACATTCCTCCGCAATAACAGCTTTCGCTGAGAGCGTTATTTAGCATGCTTCAGGGGGTAGTTTATCGTAAATGCTACGCTCCTACAGAACTA
Source organism: Dermacentor silvarum (assembly GCF_013339745.2). NCBI lineage: Eukaryota > Metazoa > Arthropoda > Arachnida > Ixodida > Ixodidae > Dermacentor > Dermacentor silvarum. Next base: position 217,845,911 of record NC_051154.1, read on the forward strand.
CCTCAGCAAGGGACGTTGTGCTGCTGAACGCGAGGCTACGGACGTAACTCGTGTAGGTGACGGGCAGGAGCCGTAGTCTGAAACGTTCCACTTCGGCGATAGTTCGCCTAGGTGACAATTTTGCCGTCAGGCGCGCGCTGATTGGCTGTTTTAGCCAAATTAGATGAGCTCAATTGGCTGGTTGAGCCCAACGTCATTCAATTTTGCTCAACCAGCCAATCAGCGCGCGCCTGAAGGCCAAATTGACGCCTAGGCGAACTATCGCCGAAGTGGAACGTTTCAGTATACGGCCCCAGGACGAAATGGGAGCGGAAGAAAAAACGTCCACGCGCTAATATTTCAGGGCATACTAAATGGCCTCTCTTGATTGTGTACGCAGTGGGCTCTAAGAAAATTCGGGAGGTGCAGGAATGACATTTTTTATTAAAATGAAAATAATAGAACGGGTTGTAGTCACCCTATAATTTGAATTGAATTTAAATGAATTCTGGGGTTTTACGTGCTAAAACCACGATTTGATTATGAGGCACGCCGTAGTGGGGTACACGGGAATTATTCTGACCACCAGGGTGTCTTTAATGTGTCCCCAATGAACGGGACACGGGCGTTTTTGCATTTCGCCCCCATCGAAATGCGGCCGCTGCGGGCGGGATTTGATCCCGCGACCTCGTGCTTAGCAGCGCAACGCCATAGCCGCTAAGCCACCGCGCCGAGTAGTCACCTTGTAACGGTGACAGCTCTCGTCTTCACCCTAATAGCAACAATAATAACAAAATAACAGCAAATATTGTAAGACGAGAAGCAACGTCATGGGGTTTAAAAATCTGGACCGTACAGTCCTATACAGTCAATTATAAAAGTAAAGTTGGTTTTGTAGTTTCGTCATACACTCCAACTAATTGTAGCATTTTGCCTCTCTCGCGGCCTCATTCAACCCGGAGCGCTGCACCATGACTTTCTTCACAGTGATGGTATAACGTTGAGACGTCAAGTAAATCAACGCACAAACTAAAATGGAATTTAGAACTGCTGGAAATAACGCTGCTTTCCCAGAATGTGCTCGTTGGCCGCACATGACCCCAGCAGTCGGTCAGGAAACGTTTTACCCCACGGCCACAGAAACTGCGTTGAGTGCCGCAAAAGAGCCAGGCCGCGATGGCGTCACTTCTTGGCGTCGGTGGCCCATGATACGTGCGGCTCACCCGCGGGCATCCCCATTGAGAGGTGCCAAATCTTCAAGCGGAGGCTTTCCGCGTCACTCTGCGGAAAAGCGAGTCGCGCCTCTCGCTTCACTTTCCATTGACGTGCGAACAAACATGCATCTGAACCCATTACATCGAGCAGGGGAACGCGAACGCAACTACGTATCGGCCGTCTTCACGTGCTTATTTCATAACTTCTTCGCAAGCAGATGTCACGGAATATGTAGAGAGCGCAATCGAAGAAAATAAAGAAAAAGCAGAGGTAGGAAAAAAACGACGTAGGCGAAATGTAAACATACCCCCTCGAAAGCTGCGTTCCAGGAAATTAGAAATGCCGACTGGGAGGACTAGACCATGCCATTATTTATTTAACGTCCATTATGTGCATGCGTGCCTCGTTGGTATTACATTTAAGGATACGATTTTTCAGATTTTTTTTTTTCAGACAGAACTCAGGCATGTTTGAAGGCTGACCTTCAGCTTTGTGTACACGGTTGTCGTCAACATGAACACACCAGTTCTTTTGGGTGCTTTGGAGCAGGATTGTGCAACCATCCGGGCTATCTATTCCCTATCCCCGTTTCTCCCGCGTCTCACTGTGCCTATGGGAGGTCTTTTCACTTTGTTATTGTGCCCATATTATTGTGTTAGTGTGCCCAACACACACATATATATATATGTGTGTGTGTGTGTTGAAACATTTGGTCCACAGGTGTTTTTTGGGTCGTATTTCTTCTCACTTCATCCTAATCATTTCTGTCTGAAGTAGAAAGCCATGGAGGTAACAAGAACAACATTGTACATTAAACCACTGAATATTTGTCTAAAGGTACTAGCTGACGACTACTGTCGGCAGTATTTCCTTGCCAATAATGTTGCCCAGTTGATGACTGCGCATTTCTACGCGCCCCTTTAGTTGCACAAAAGCTATTGCAGAAACCTCGTCTGTCGGCGGTAATTAAGGGAATAAAAAATAGGCTGGTACATGGCAATGCGCGTTAGAAACAAACAGACCAGGAAACTGTGAATCAGGGCTGTCAGAGTGTTTTGCACAAAGGGCTCCACTTTCAGTACACCTGTCAATCAGTCACTGTTGGCGCACCAGTCATCGATGGCAACTTTCGATTACTCAAATCAAGGCACTGATATCCTGACAAGCTTAATTATCATATCATGCTTTTCGGTAGCCTGTTGTCGCTGGTCTGCTCGAAAGGTAAGACGCGTCCCACTCATTTCAATATCCAGATGTGGCTACGAATACTCAGAGCCAGTTGGTCCACGTCATTTGTGGATATCTAAATCAGGGCTCATCGTATTTACCGAGTTCAACTCCACGACAATCACTGACACCTTCACATAGTTTGAATGCTATCGGGGGGTATATAGGTCAAAACGCTGCCGAGTTATATATCTGCAGAACAGAAACGGAACTTCAATAAACGTAAATTGGGAGAGTATAATGCATGGTCCTAGTTTTATAGCGCATGAACGATGCTGCTAATAGCGAGGGCTTTAATAGAATTCTGGGTACTTTCATTTGCTCGAAACTGCTGGTGCGCTGCGACCGTCAGTCTTTTCCATTACGCCGACGACGACCGCAGTCATAATCGTAACGCAACGGTCATCATGTCGTCATCAGGCCACCTCCTCATTCTAACCATACGGCGAATAAAAAATAAGTCTGGTTAAGTTAGACACTCTGGTTAGTCCCAAACCAGACTGCGGATTCTCGAATGTCCCTGTCAATCAAAGCTGAGGATTTTTCCTAACGCTTCCCTGAGTCGGACGTTGAATCGAACAGACTGGTTCTATTACTTGCTCACTTAGCTAGTCCGATACAGAGGACGATTCTTCGTCGCCTTCGGGGATCCCGTGTTTACGGACGCCAGGGTTAACGAGGTCGGCCTCATCGGAGGCCACATCGCATTCGGGGACTGGCGCAGCTGAAGTAGAAAATAGTCTCTGGCTGTTGGAAGTTAGAGCGACTTCTCGGTATACGATCACGCCCACGGTGCGCGGGTCGGGGGTATTTCTGCGGATTCGCTCCGTCTTTCCTCGTATACAGCTTATCGAAAAGTTTTGAAGGCATTTGTGTGCGCGTGCGCGTGGGTGGGGGTTAGTGTGTTTGTGTTTGTGTCTGAGAGAGATTGTGTCTGCGTGTGTGTGGCGGGTGGACAGGAGCGGGAAGGATACTAGGAGTAAGCAACGAAACATGCGCCGTAGTTATAGGCGGGGGCGCGCAGCTGTCATGCAATCTCGATGCGAGGCGGGTGGGGGCCCCGGCAGAAGATGATGGCTGCCACGCGAAATGCTTCCGGGACAAGCGCGTCATGACCGGCATCCCCATAAGATCGTCGAGCGACGGCGTCAACGTCACGAATGCTTTCTGTGCACCACTTGCGGGGCTGTGTAGTTTTGCTGACTCAACCACTAGCCTCATATAGATGGAAGTTGTTACACAACAATTACCGCTCACTTTGGTGATCCGGCGAAGTTTAGGTTCTCATGCGTGACAGGGTGCCTACGGACTTACCCCCCCACATGCAAAGCCAGGCTCAACAGCTAAAGAGAAGGAAGTAGGAGTATTGGGGGCGATGGAACTGGGGGGAACGAGGCGCTGTCTGTTTATAGAGTAGCTTGCCTCAGGCGGAAGCTGTCAGCTCGCATGTCATCTTGTGTTTGCTTGCCACTGCTTTTTTTTTTTCTCTTTTTTTTTCAGACGCGCGCTGAACGCACTATCAACGCTAAATGGCAGGAGTAGGCTTCCGTGATGCATGAGACAAGGTAAACTGATTGCGCAAACATGCTGAACTAGAATTATGCGTTGCCTCCATCATTTCTTTATAGGTAGAATTTTTGTTCGGTGCTCGTCCCTTGACGTCGCCTGACGGCGTGCTCGTTACAGTCTTCTAGCTGTCTTGTTATTGCTGAGGCTCGCCAATCGCCAATACCAGGTTCTGAGAGCTTCAGAAACATGTCAGATTTTTTTTCGGCTTCAAACCCAGCCTGAAAACCACACATTCCTTTTAGACAAATAAATTAAGAATATCTCTATATCCTTCCAAGGAATCAGTTTTGAAAATCAGGCGTCAGATACCGTCCATGGATGCATATGCTTCCGAAAATAGAGTTGGCAGTATATAGTGTAATTGGAAAACGAGACATGTTAATTAAACTTGCTAAATCACTAGCACTAAACCAAATATACGTCTATGAGGTATCCAGGATACATTAACGTCCAAACGGATGGTTTCCGTTTAACAATTTCTTCGACTTCAGCATTTTTTATTCCCCAGTTCGATAAACAAGAATCATTTAAGTTACATCGTGCAACGTCATCAACAACGGCTGAAATATTCGGTATCCTATGAGCGATAAATTTACAACTTCCGTACGAAGGGACGCAAAAGTAGCTATTTTTAACGACTCCCAGGCAGCACTCGCATTGCTGTGCAGCATAAAATTAAAATGATTAATGCTAATATAATTTATGAGACACTCAGAGAGCTCATAAAGGCAAACGAAGAACAGCACGAAATATTATGTCAGTGATAGCGGGGCATCCCAATATTTCAGGGAACATGATCATGATATGATTTCCCTCCCACTATTAGGAAGTAAGCGGCACTGCTTTCTAAAAGCAACATCATTCAAAATATGTAGAAAGACGCGCATTGACCAAACTTTCATGAGCTCCGATTTAATTTATATTGATACGCTTATTGAATTCAATATTCCATTACCTTTAGATAGAAACATAGAAATCCTTATTCATCAATTACCGCTCGGTACCGCCTACAAAACCACTTTTTACACAGAATTGGCCATGCTGTAATTCCGTAGTGTGGTTTTGGCTGCGTTCATGAAGACGTATAACATCTTCAAGGATGCCCGCATCATGACACGCTAAAATGCAGACTTAAATCGTCTTTAATGACATTAGAATTTCTTGAAGAGAGTGGCACAGGGCCACGCATCGCGAACTCCTACTAGGAAAGTAAAGTCCAGATGCATTTTTGTCAATGCAATCGAATTTGAAACCTCCTAGTGGTTGCTTTATAGACTGCGCCGTTCTCCTCTCCAGCAGTTATCTCCCAACGAGTTCATGCGCGTCCACCGCCAGAACTGACAAGATTGTATTACGGGCACGGAGCCAACCAGCTTTTCTTTTTTTTTATTTTATTGTCCCTGAACTGTTGCAGGTAATCTTCTGGAAGGTGAATCAAGGTCATGTTCGGCAGTGTTGCGTTAAGGGTTTTAACTTATCTGACGCGCAGTTTACTGTGTGGGCGACCCCACCTCTTAGGTTGAATCGAGCTGCATAGTGTGAAACAACGCCAGGAATCCCAGTTTACACATTTTGCAACACCCAGTGGCAAAAAGCAATGATTTCCGTCAGAGGTACTGCTCGTTTACTGCGCGCATGGAGCGCATATCTGTATATAAAATGGTTTCCTGCGCCGTTACTGACGCACGGGACATGTGCGTGCATAGCAGCAACGCTTCAAGATACTCGTGGATTTTTCCTGTGGCGTAATGTGTGGGCTGATCGTGGCTGGTGTCACCAGTGAGGAGAGCGCAGCTGCATGTTTCTTTTGAAGTTATCACTGCACACCAGTATCGACATCTGCATTTTTTGCCGGTGATTCTTCTCCGGGCAGGACAACCGTCGAGCGTTACTGCAAAGAGAAAGTGAAGCAGGCCGCTACTTTTCTGTAGGAATTGCTTCACCTCACTTATCGCTTTGCCCTGAGCTTCCCTCATTTAATCGTGCGCGCCCATCGTGCGACACCCACAGACTCACCGCGAGACAAACTTCTGGAGTGGAGAACCGTATAGTATATAAAAGAGGCACCTGGAAGTTTAAAATTCGATTACATCGATAACAGTGCTATCAATTCCTAGCTGTCATTCGCGATGCGCGGCTCAGTGTGACGTTGGCTCACTGAGGTATACCGCAAGTTTCACTACGCGATTCCTCATTGATCAAATAACGACACTATACTCGTCTACGAAAATTGTCCTCGCATCCTCTCCAGTCCGTTTCTTATGAACCACACGCAGGATATACGCTTAAATGCCCGATATCAAGAGTAAGCGCTCCAAACCACGTGGCAGCTGCCCCATCGCTCTGTCACTGTGTCCATGCACAGATTTTGCGATTCCTGTCCGGGAACACGCTCAGTGTTTTCATCCAAACAATTTATGTTTTGTCAATCCAAGCTTTTCGGAACATCCTGGAGCATTTTCATGTGGTAAAGGAAAGGAACCTGCCACTTTGAGCACTCACGGACCCCATGCATCGCCTCAGTGGTACCGTCTATCCGGTCATATTTTTCGCTTTGTAATTCCAAAACCAAACAAATAATGCATCATGTTTCAACCCGAAACATTATTTGCTTCCTTCCAGGCACTCTGGTAGGTGGCTGTCTCGCCACACTCTCTCGCCACACTTCGGACTTGCGTAGTAAAAAGAAATGCACGACCGACAGTGGAATCGCTTACAAAAAAAAAAAAATCTGTTTACATAGAATTGGCCATGCTGTAATTCCGAAGTATGGTTGTAGCTGCGTTCACGAAGACGCATAACACCTTCTTCCAGGATGCCCGCATCATGACACACTAAAACGCCAACTTAAATCGTCTTTGATGACATTATAATTCTCTTGAAGAGAGTGGCACAGGGCCGTGCATCACGAACACCAACTAGGAAAGTACAGTGCACATGCACTTTTGTCAATGCAATCGAATTTGCAACCTCCTGGTGATTGCTTTATAGATTGCGCCGTTCTCCGCTCCAGCAGTTCGTCTCCTAACCAGTTCATCGGTTCCCACAGTACTTGGGATCGGCGTAGTTTTTTTTTTCTGATTGCATTTGCTCAAGACAAGTTTTTTTCTTTTTCTAAACTAAGCTCAGCAGCCCAGTGCTCTAACCACTAGGCCAGGATTTTTTCATTGCCGGTTTGGACAAAACAAAACAGAGCACTTGGGTTAAAACGAGTCAGCCTGTGTTTGTCTGGTACAACAGAGTTAATTTTTTTTCTATACAACGAAGTCTTCAAGCACTGTATTCCAAGCAGGTGGTTCAGGCAGCACCTAATACAGCTGCCTGTACTACACAGAACTTTCTATGAAATGTTCGCGTACTGAGCTTATATTGACGTCAGCATGTCTAACCTGACGACGCGCTTTCCACAAGCAGTGAGGCGAAGGAGCATTACATAGTAATAAAGTATTTCTGTGGTATCAACTGGTAGAAACCTATTGCCATACTATCGAATGGTAGTTCTATAATAATCCTCTGTAGAATGTCCCAGTGGAAGACTGGGTCCCAGCGCTGTAGGAAAACATGCACAAAGGTTCTTCGCAGAGCAGACACTTTGTCTTCCAGGGTACGAACAGACTTTCAGCTCTCAGCCATGCTTTCACTGGCAGTGTGCTCTTATGTAACTTGACGAAGAATGTTTTCATGTTTGGTCTAAATGGGGGGCATTTTTTCAACCCCCTTAAACATTTTCCCCCTGTTCCTCCACGCTGTGCCAATGGTTGTATGGGCTCTAGCATTAGTGTATCAACAATTAATGTCTTTGTGCATTTTTTTCTTAGAAGCGCTGCAGAAGTATGTCAGAAAATCTGACTGTCAGCATCTTGACAGGAAGCACTATTGGCGCATGTATCCTCTCAGAGCATCGTACATGTCTTGGCTGGATGACACAACATATCGTGGAAGCAGGGTTTGGGAACGACCTAGTCGGTATTCCATTGCAAACTTGACTTACAGCGGAAACATAAACAAGGAGACAGCAAGAGTGACGAAAGACAAGCGGCGACATCAGTTCTCTCAATGAACACAGAATCAATGGAAGCTTGCGCTTTTTTCGCCATATTGCTTCTAGGTGTGACGAAAAACCCACCTTCTTTGTCAGCTGCTGCAAGACAGAGCCCCTTGTCGGTGAGATAGGCGAACACCCTTCCAACGGGAATAGAATTTCGACGAGAAGAATACAACCGGAGCACATCTACACCCTCAGAAACGCAATGGTCACTCTCACATTCCAGAGCACGTCTAGACACATCACGCACCATAGTCAGCAGAACTTAGGCCCACGAGCGAGGGTCTGTGTGACGAAGTCCGGAAGGGTCACACCTACACCTGTGTGAACTTTCTTCGCTGCCTTAGGAGTAGAGGTCCCACGTTTGCTGCGAACACGAAACAATTATTGTTGCCATCTATGCTCAACGGAGTTGTCGATAAGCGCAGTCAGCTCTCATCGTTTCCGAGCCTTGAATTGACGGTTCCCGGGACCCTGATCCACTTGAACACTGAGGAATTGACGACAGATCATTGCCTGCCTCAACCGGTTGTACTCTCCTTGTCGAAATTATATTGCCGTTGAAAGGGTGTTCTCCTATCTCACCAACAAGGGGCTCTGTCTTGCAGCAGCTGACAAAGAAGGTGGGTTTTTCGTCACACCTAGAAGCAATTTCGTGGAAAAAGCGCAAGCTTCCATTGATTCTGTGTTCATTAGGAGAACTATGTCAGCGCTTGTCTTTCGTCACGATTGCGGTCCCTTTGTTTATGTTTGCGCTGTAAGTCAAATATCGTGGAAGTTACGCGCGCTGGCGCACTTGATTAATTGTCTGCAGAAAGGCACCGTTAATTTTTGGCCTCTAATAAAAATAAAACACGATAAAACTTGCCGCAAGAACAAATGAACGAGTCCAAGGTCACCACATGCAAGAAATGTAATAAATTCGTTATGCTTGTTCGCTCCCTGCTCGATGCCCAAATAAATACGACAATCACCCGATGCATCATCTGAACGCTGGAACGCGATGCACACAATGCGTTTCTTACATACCAGGTTTTGAATACTATGAATACAGTACAATTGGTCACACGGGAAAACATTGATAACGTTCTTTCTTGCCAACCATCAGCTGTTTCCTTCATCGTTAAGATTGCCTCTGTCCAATGTGCATTGCGATCTTCATATTGATTTAGCTGCATGCCATTTAACTCCCTTGTACTTCGTCGGTAGGGATAATCACCGCAACTGAGAAAAGTATTCCAGCTTGATGTTCCAACTACCGTGCCAAAAATCTGAGTTTTTCTCTCAGTTTACCTGGCATCCAATGCATCTACAAGATTTTTGCCACCACAGGCACAACCTCACGGACGGTTTCTCTATTTGAACAAAATACAGCAATACCATCCGCATAAACCAGGGATTTTCACATCCGCTGACTGCAGCTTGAAATCATTGATAATGTTAGTTGCAATAGCTAGACAGAGTGGCTCCATGTATGCTGCCAATAATAAAGACGAAAAACGGCTCCTCTGTTTGACAGTAGAGCATACATGCTCATTAAAGGTTAGTTCTCTATTTACAATACATCGTGTTGTGAAATTTGCATCCGCCATCATGATGCCTTCAAATATTACACTGCCCATGTTCAAATAATCCAGCAAACACAAAAGTACATCATGTGAAACACAGTCGAAGGCTTTTGCAAGATCAAATTGTAGCATAGCTAGTTGATCACCAGTGACGCCGCTGAACTCGAGCAGACTTCGCTCCACATGTCCAGCTGTGGCAACACTGCGACCATTAGTATACCTATGTCTGATCGTGTCCGACGAGCACTGTTATAACGTTCTGCAGTCTCTTGGCCAGAACTTTCATAAATATTTTGTAGTCTACGCTGGTGAGGTTTATCGGGCTCCACCCCGCTCGTGCCAAAGCCGAATAGCTCTTTGAGACGTTTGGCGCGTGCCTCCCGTGCCAGTTTCTGACGTTCTTTCCTCGTGACAGCCTGCGCTTTGATACGCTGTGTTAGACTGCACCATCTCCGGGATCGGCCCACATTCGATCCCCAGAACTTTCCTCGTGTCAGCTAACGCTACGTAGAAACTGTGAGGCGCTGTACAGCCTTCGTGATCGGTCCAGGTCTAAAGGTCTTAACGTTTCATAGCTGGAGTGCAAATGGCATCGTCATTTTAAGATACATCGCATGACATAGCCATAAGTATGTACGAATGTATAACACGTAGTCGCTGATGACGTCACAATCAGTGTTTCTCTCGCTTACGCCTCGTCCAGTATACCTTGAACATAACAATCAGCATGTCCTAAGCTCCCGTCGAAAGGCCGGAGTAAGTAATCATGCCGTCGGCGTCACACAATCGTCGTCACCATCGTCTTGCTGATGTCACACGCAGGCTCGCGTCAAACGCATAGCTGTTCGCCTTACACAAAAAAGTTGTTCCACCTGATAGCGCTTTGCGCAATCCCAAACGATGCTGCTCAGCCAGCTACCGTTAAAATTATTCGCATAACATCGGACCGATCGGTTCCCACAGTACTTGGGATCGGCGTAATTTTTTTTCCTGATTGCATTTGCTCAAGACAAGTTTTATCTCTCTCTCTAAACTAAGGTTTATTTCTTTGTCCGTGGCACTCAGGCCACAAAATAGATGTTTTACCGTCGTAATTAAATACGTGCACCGGTAAGGAAAAATTAACTAGGCTCGCACCAGACGCAGTCAATATCCATGGTGACGGTGACTTGGTGCGGAAACTTCAAAGCCGGGTCGCCATCCATCTATGCTTCTTGCGTCTTTTCCGGCTTATGCAGCCTCCCCTCATGGTAAGAGTGGTTTCTAGGTGTTGTAGAAAAGTAAGTGACTAATAGAGCGCAAATCATATTTCTCTTGAGCATCCCTTGAACTAACGTCGGCGTATACGTGCGTGAAACGAGGGGCGTCACGCAGGAGCTCTCAAATGTGGGACCGATGAAGGGAAACGGCGCAGCCTCTCCCATTTGCGTTTCTCATATGGCTCCCCTCCTTTCCATCGATACTTGCCGCCGGCGGGCTTATTGCGTCCTCAAGTGATTCGCTCTCTCGCTTTCTCGGGCGCCGAAGATGAAGCGCCCGCGGCGGGAAGCGCTACGTGATTCTCACCGTTCGCGCGTACGCGCCGCGTTTCACGTTCACAGGATCGTGTGAGAGTCGTCCCCGCCTTAGGCTGTAGGCCAGAGAAAAAAAAAAAAAAAAAGGGGGGGGGGGGCACGTTGGCGGAGGCCACGTGCGTTGGCCTTGGAGACCGGACGATGCACCCTTGCCTTTAGTCGCCTATAGATGCGTTACCCACTGCAGACAAATAACTCCTCCGGCGTATTGAAGGGAAAATGTGAGTGACAGCTTTTATTCGGCTCATCGCTTTATTTTGTTGCCCCCCAGAGGTTCCGACAGAAATACGCATAATTTATGGCACTGCTATTGTCTCAGAAACCCCCCTCCCCCCCCCCCCCCAAAAAAAAAAGAAAGAAAAATGAAAATTCCCCACAAAAGAATTCAAGCGTCTGGCCTAGTGGTCTCCTTTACGAGGTGCAACTACCGAACTCGATAAATACAGATGAATCGCCAGGGTCTTCGACGGCGGTACTTTGTGAGCACAGTGCAACATGTGAGAAGCAGAAAGCTAGAAGCGCACATCGCTTGAAAGAACCTCTCGAGAAGTTTCCTTGAACAATTTACGCTGGTGATGGAGTACCTACTATTCATGGTATCTAGGTTGATATATCTAGGTCAGGTTAGGATACCTAGCAGATTGCGTAGTGACGTATTATGCAGTCGCACCGACAGCGCTGACAGCCAATATTTTTTTCTATTCTACATTTTGCTGGAAAAAGGGATGAACAAAAGTGTAGCGACAGCTCTCGCAACCCGAAGAAGAGGAAATCAGAACGAACAATGATGAAATGAATTTTTGAATAAAATGTCAAATTTGAAAGAAAAGGGCTTTCAGTGAAACTGTCTCGAAATTCTTCTCGCATTTATTGTATTCTGCACTCAAATGAACGCCTTTAGTATCATTAGATCTGACCTCATCAGTTTTGTGCTGTAAATGACAATGCCAAGTGTGCCACAAGACGAGCGAAGAGCTGGAGTGAAAGGTGCATTTTTTGAGCTCCTGCGTTTCCGGTTTCAGTTAAACTATTCGGGGAAAAAAGGTTACGCTGAAGCTCGTGTATCCGTACGAGCCACTTAACTCACAGTATGACTCACAGTCTGAGTGGAATTCTAGGTGCAACATTATGCCAGTATGCATTAAACCGGTGCGCTTGTTATAAGTTCTTTACCGAATTGGAGACTCGTAATCTCGAACGCTGCTTTATTTTTCACAGTACAACAGACGATGCTGTGGGGTTTGCTCCCCCTTCATCACGTACGAGACGTTCTGAGCGACGAAAATGCAATCTCAGATCGGCCCTGACCTGGCCTGCGAATCTAAGCAGTCTTTGGCTGAAGTACGTTTTCCTCTTTGATGGGTCCGTCTATGCGATGCAAACGACATTACAGAAACCACGTAGACAATAGGACAAAGTGAGATAGATGACGCAGGCATATATTACATCGACACGACGCGAAGACAATCGAGTGGCTTAAAAAAAGCTTGGAGATGGCCTATTTGGCGCATCTTGTATATATATATTATTAAGCTTGAAATGATCGACCACTTCAAGCTCAATTTCATATTAAAATACAAATGTCGCGGAGCTTTCTGTTTCTTCTTTATTAGTTGGGAAGAATGGAAAGTTTTGCCACACAAAAGACCGGCTATCTCAACATGTTAGCAAAAAAAAAAAACAACAACAAGAAAACGAAAACGACATAAAGAGAGAGAGAGAGAGAGAGAGAGAGATAGAAGAAAGGGGAAAGGCAGGGAGGTTAACCAGGTGGGAAGATCCGGTTTGCTACCCTAGGCTGGGGAGAGAGGGGAGGGGGCGGTAAAGTGACAGCAAAGTAGAGATAAAGAAAGTAAGAAGCACAGACACAATCACAATCGGTCACAGCTGGCACAGCACAGTAGCTCTTGCAGCACTATAAACATCTGTCCGGGCTACAGCCGCTTGGCCAAGTCTGTTGCCCTTAAAAACTGCAACAGTGCCCTCGTCACCCTCCGCTGCGATGGCTTGTGATGTCGGCATTCTAAAATAAGTTCCTCTATTAGAGGTCTTTGGTCAAAACGCGTTATCGCGTGTACGAGCGATTGTGTCTGTAAATTGTAGCGAGGACAGAGGAACACTGCAGAGTTACCGATCCATCAGTATAAATATGTACGTGGTCGGCGTACCTTTCGTGCAAAAGGAGCAAAGTGAGTTGTTTAAGAGCAGGTGATGACAGCTTAGATTTGTTTCTGATTCCTGGTACGGTGAGGTGCACGACATAAAGTAATTGCAAAACGAGTGCATGTACCAGAAAAAAAAAAACAGAGAGAAAGACACACATTATAGCAGCACATGAACAACACAAGCAAGAACAAATCATACAAAATCGAGAACAGAAGAATAAAAAAGCGCATAAATTGTTGCTCACGAATAATTGATCAGGTCACTATATCAATGAGAAAATCTTAATCTCTGTTCCTTTTCCCCTTTCCAATGGCTGGTTATTCAACTGGGCTCAGCCTGGGTAATTTCCCAGTCTTTGCCACATCACCTGGGCCTCTCCAATATATGTTTACTGGGGCACGAATATGGTTCAAACACTGTCTGCACAGAGAGGAAACGCCTATCCAGAGCGCTGAGACTGACTGCGAATGATCTCTCATGGCTGGTCACGTTGTTGGTACTCAACGCAGAAGTGTTCCACAGAAGCTTTCCTGGTGCGTGCACTCGGACGATGCCATTCTCTTTGCGCGATGCAAGAAGTTGTGATGCGTAGGCCACTTAGAGGCGTAAGCGGTGTAAGCGGTGTAAGGGTGTGTCAAGACTGCAATCAGGTTCGAGGTTTACAGAGAAGCGAAGAAAACGGTGCATGCTATACGATATAGAAATGCACTCGCATGCTCAATAAACTATGCACGTCATCAGCATAACATCATCACATCACATTATAACAGCTTAACATAACAGCATAACATCATCACATATCACATCATCAGCATAACTTGCATCGCAGACCGCGAAACAGATGCTCCGCATCCGATGGCGAGAAGACAACAGTTTTCCATATCTATGCTGTGCGTGCGCGGTGTACAAGAAATAAACTGGACGTGAGCGTTGGATTAGTTGGTTCGGATTTAACATCGTACAAACAATGAAGATGACAGCACCGAAGTGAGGTGGACAACACAAGGCCAACGTCGTTCATTTCATGACGTCTTGTTATCTGCGTTGTTTTGAATAACGCTTATTCCACGCGAACTGTCCGAACAGCGTGCACTTGTGAATATGAGGCTAACATTAAATTCAGCAATCCGCAGTGCACTTTTTTCCTTATTGAAATGAAAATAAAAATACGTTTTGTCACACTATAATGGTGACGGCTAGGCCTGTTCCCGTTATGGTAATAAGATTAAGACAAATATTGTCAAATAAAAAGTGAAGTCATAGGTTCGGCAAATACAGGGCGCAGTTATGTAAGAGAGTAAACGAAGTTCACGTATAGTCCTGGACACGCTGCTTCATGCATAGACAATAGGCGAGGACAAGTTGCACCACACACTATAAACGGAGTCCCGACACACACGCGTATAATGAGTTCCGAACAAGTGCACAAGGCCACGATGCGGCTCAAGATCACCATGGCGTACAAAGGAAGAAAATACACAGGTGACGTAATACACGCTGAAGGATTCAGAGTTCAACCCCCAAACAGGGACGAATGTAATACACGAGAGCTAATAAAAAAGCCTACAGTCAAGAGGAAGTCTTAGCTCTTGCTCCATGGGTTTAAGCGTACGTGAATCGCAAAATTGTATTTTTTATTAGGCTATGGCTGAATCGATCTGAAAAAACAAACAAAAAAAAAAACTCGAAGTGCAATCACTGCTAGGACCACATCTGTTGTTTGGGCTGTAAGATTTTGTTTCTTTTATTTACGAATCGACAAAACTCGGCAAGGAAAACGTAATATTGAGGCATCATGTTTTAGATACAAACCTATATCTCACACATTTGTAAGCAGAATTCGTTAAAGCTTCTACTCGAACAAAATTTCTGTATTGAAAATGATTCTAAAAGATGCACAAAATAATTACTGCGAAGGATGAGGAAGTAGAGGGAACAAGTGTACGCAACTGCTCTAATATTACCAATCTTTTGGGAAAAGGCACCACATAGAGCTCTCAGTCATAACTGGTCCTAAACTTCAATTTAAAAGGAAACGGTCAATTTTCCCTACTGTTCCCTTGGTGTCATCACTAGTGTAATAAACAAAAGTGATCATTTCACGTTAACTGTAAATTATTTTCTACATTTATGTGCTTAAAATAGCCTGTCCATTGATGTTCGCGCGATTGCGGTTTGTTTTTGTTGTTGTTGGGAAGCTATATAGCAGGTTTTCTGACTTGGTAGTTCATTCATTATGAGGACAATAACGCAATACAACAGAACGACAAGGAAAGAAAAAGGAGGGTTCTTCAGGTCGATGAACAACTCTCACTTAATAAATGCGTCATCGAGCCCTCTGGCGTAAGCAATACGTGCCAAAATGCGCACGGTAATGTTCCGCGCGCGAATGCTATTTATACGTGCGTGTCGGCGAGAAAGCACTGACAGTCTCTTGCGTTAACAAATTAATGAACCCCTCGCATGCACTTGGCAACTGTATTCACATCGCTCGCTGGCAATTTTCCGTATGTCTGCGCGAAGCTCGTGGCAATGTCGTGAACGGTCGGGTGTACTACGAGTGCAGCTGGGCTTCTTTCATGTTACACGCACAGCGACTGCCCGAGCTTTGCCTCGTGGATAAAAATAGACCGCATTGCGCTTCTGTACGATATCGGCGTGCAACCATCCGTAAACAGTTAGTGCGTAGCAAACCTCTCAATAGAGGCCGCCACTAAACGCACGTCAAGGACACGATGAGCAGGCCGTTTCCGCGTACGCGCAAAAAGCCCTAGAATAAACCCATTGTGCGAAGCACAAACGATGGAGCTCTGAGAAATCAATCGATGCGGAAAGACGCGGGTTGGCTTATGATATCTGTCAGCTAATGACCGTCTGGAGCACAGTTATGACGGGGCTTTCCGTAGCCGGCTTTCGTCTGATGGCGACGGAGAGCTTTCGGGTGAAGCGAGGGCAAGCTAGTCGGGGCGACAACGACCCCATGGCCCTTGCTACCGAGCTGAGAAAATATATGATTTAAGTCATTCTGTGCTCTTGTATTACGTTTTTCAATACAGCATTTGAACTTATACGAAGGTTTAGTGCTGGACCTAACAACACCACCACGCTCAAAGTGCCGTTTCTAACACGATTGGACAAGAAGTTTACAGCTTAGCTTCAGTATACAGAATGCCCAGAACTATAGCATATATGAACGAGTGAAACAAAGCAAACAATCTAACGCGCTCACAGGTGTGCGAAACAACGAGGTTCTCTCCAACTAGCACGTTCCTACGAGGACATCTTGAGCTTAACTTCAGACTTAGTAATTAATCATGGACCCCAGTAACCCCTGTTGGACCGCAGCGGTGGCCTAGCGGTAGAGCATCCGCCTCGTATGCGGGAGGTACAGAGTTCAAATCCCGGTGCCGCCGGGAGCCCACCGGTTGTTTCTAATGGGTAGAGATGTTCCCTAGCCTGGTGTTCGGCTGTCGTAGGGGTTCACATCTCGAAAGAGGGCCCAATAGAGATTTCAGGAGTGGTCTCAGGGTGCCTCTTGTCCAACCACAGACGGCCTTGTTCAAGAGCATCCGCCGCGGCTGGGGGAAGCAAGTGCTGTCGCCGGGTACCTACCGGTAAAATAGATACAAGCGAGCTCCCGCTCTGGTGTTTGTCCTCAACCCGAAGGCGTCCCCACCCCAATAGGTGCTTGGGGCGCCACATGGGAAATGGCCGCCGTGGGAGCGGCCTGAACATCCCTTTATTTTTTGTGCTCACGAGGGTTTCAACGGGAATGCAAGGCGCAGGCTCCTTTCTCAAGCGTATCACCCGTGAAGGAAGCCGAACGCCAAGCCGGGGTATATATTAAACGTATACATTAAAGCAGCTAATGCGTGCAAACACACGCAGAAGGACATCATGCCTGAAGTTGTACTATTATCGTGTTTTAAGCATAAAAACAGATATTTGCTATGCGTGCGCAAGTATTTCGGAGGCGACATCGAATCATATTCTTGCGCGGACATAGCTGACGCCGTCTAAAAGTTGTAACGTCTTCGCGGCTGTTGTCAGCTTAATTATCGATGTGAGGAAGGAAGATTCGCCGTGCAATTTTGGTGAACACAAGAAACTAGAAAAAAAAAAACTTGAAGATTCATCTAGCAGAGCCAGGATAAGCAGCGGAGTTCCTGTTTCACCTGTCAAGTTTCTCTCGTATCTGCAACATTATAGACTCAAGTATATAGAAGTAGATTCCTTGAATCGCGTGAGTCGTCTATAACTAATGCTAACAGCCGCTGCAGCCACAGTTTGCGCCATAACCAGAATATCGCGCAGAGACCTTGAGGCTCAGTTATTAGCCACGAAATGTTGATTATACTTGAAATATAACAAGTGCAGTTTGGCCCAGTCTTAAAGGGAACACTGAAACTGTTATACGCATTACAGGTTTTCAACTTTATAGGAAGATGTCATTTGTATAAAGCAACAGGTCCAGCCAGACATCTGTACATATGAGTAGCCTGTAGTCCTTTATGTATCTCAGCTACAACCGATGAAAAAGTTGGAACTAGGTGTTTCCTTTCGGAGTTGGTCGTATTGTTCGTTAACTGATCATGTTCAGTATAGCAAGCAGTTCATATATTCAGGGTAGACCAGCATTCTTTTATTTCTCACCGCACATTAAGCGCACGATGCTTCAAATGGTGCAGCATTTCACGTCGCGGGCTTTGGGCCCAGATCGAGGCAATCTGCCTACCGAGTTATCTCCTGTTAAATCAGTCGCTGATGCGACAGATTGTTTTTGAACAAGCATGTTTACACATCCGCGGATGGAGAAAATAGTGGCAAAGTAGTTAAGGTAACTTGTCTAATATTATAATCAGATCAAAAGTGTAAATGAGAAAATTGTAGAGCACCATGAAAATCTCCCGATGCAGCTTTCTGTTGGTCAATACGTGCTACATATAAGTGTTTCATCGAGCGTAAACAAAGTGCCTCGAGCGGCCAGTCGCGCGGCAATTTTAGGTGTATTCGCGGGTATCTTTCACGCTCGGAGAAACACTTCCACGTATTTACATGCATGGATGGTGAGCATAACTAACTCGGCATTAATTACGGCCCAATAGTTCAACCTTGCGGAGTGGCCGCGCCACATTTATAGTGTGAGTGCGTATTTTTTTGTTTTCCTTTTTTTTTTGCTTCAAATTCTTAAAAAAGAAGAAAAAAAAAAGAAGAAAAGGTTATAAAATTTACTCGTCAACTCACTACAGAAGAATTATCTGCCCGGGCGGACATCAGTTGCAAGAAAAGCCTCAGCAATCTATTGACAAATCATACTAATCACGTTAATTCATGCCTCAGTTATAAACTTTACGGCATGTCTGTTAATATTTTAAAGTTGAAGGGAATCGCCATGAAAGTGAAGTTACGGGTTTCTAGATTTGATAATGGCCATGTAGAACAAAATAAGGGAGGTCAAATTATTCGGTCAATTCACCTGCTTACGCACGCGCCACCGCTAAGCGCGGCTCACCATCTAACCCTTCTGGGACTTAAAAGTTTACGCAACTTCCAATTGGACGCATAGTCAGTTCAACAACATGGGCGAGACGGACAGCTTTATCGCGCGGTATGGCGAAGCTGCATTTTACGCCGCCCTGTGACGTCAGAAGGGGGGGGGGGTGAACCATGAACCGCCCTTCGCGGTGCCGCGTGCGTAATCAGGCAAATGCAATGAACGATTGGACACCAAGTATTTCGGTCTACATATCCTTTTTGAAATGTAGAAACACGGAACTCGACATTTATCGCGGTCGCCTTCTACTTACCAATATAATCAAGTGCCGTAAATATTGTAACTCAGAAGTAATTGGTGTAATTAGGCTAATTAGTCAAACGATTGTTTTGGTTTCTTGCAAATTATGTCTGCCCGGGCAGGCAATTCATATCTAGTGACGTGATGTGAGCAAACTTTGTGGGCTCGTCGTTAAAAAGAAAAAATGAAAAAGGTGTCCGCAGTAAACAAAATGAACACTGTATAGTTGCATCCGCAATTAAGATTACTCGTTTCAATATTAGGAAGAAACGGATTTGGCGTAAACAAAAACATAAGTGCTGTTTTTCTTTTTTAAATTTCATTTTACTGTCCTTGTCATTTCTTTAAAAAGTTGGGTGATTTCCTAGCTGACGATATCGATAAGCAGATATCTTTTCTTGGCTTTGACGTGCTCGCAACATTTTTTTTCAATTAATTACATTAGAGAGGAAGAAAATGTGGACTCTTACACAGGTCCAGATCAGGGTCGAGTTCACAAAGCCTTGCTTCCGTAAATGCTGGTCGCTGTTGGTATGTCACTTCGTTAATGATATGTTCGATGTCGCAGTAGGCTGGCATCGGCTCATATCAACAAATCTAGCGGAATAACTTTTCCTGCGAACCCGAGCTCCGACGTTTCCGACCATATTGACGAAGCGCAAAGTGCAAGGGTGTGGAATATTGTGCTACTATAACACAATATAATAGCGGCTACTAAAGAAAGCTAATCTTGCCGCGTTCACAATATAAAAAAGTATGAACCGCATTTATTGCTTTTTGAGGAAAATATCTATGTGGCGTACGAAGAAATACGACAACGACCGCGCTACGTGCGAAGGGTAGCTCTTGAAGAAGGAAGTAACGTGAAATAAATTATGTCTACTTAAGCTAAGCCTGAACTAAGTGCAACTTTGGTGCGTGTCGCACATGGAGGGTTGCCCATTCGAAAAATAGGCCATCCCTTTAGCTCTTACACACACTTTAGTAGTACTCACAGAGTAAACGTTCTTGCAAGTTAATCGCGCACGGCTCTTAGAGGAGCAGCGCCTAAACTTCTTGTTGCTTCTTTGCATTTCTTAATTGTTAGAAAAAAGGATGCTTCCTTTGATGCGCACACCATTTAGAAATTACACGTAATACCAACAACTTCGTTTACCACCTTATTAGAAGAACTTACACAGCATCGATTGCCACTCTAATAGATTGTTCCACCTATAGTGGCCAAGAAAATGTTGATCTATAGTTGTGGGTACCATATTGTTAGCAGGCGTGGAACATTTCCCTTCGCACTTTCGGTTCTGAAATTTTACAGTGATATTGAGGGCGAGCTCCATCACTGGAAAAGCTGCGCCACCGTCGGCATGACGTGGAATGAGGGATCACGGGGACACAGCGGCCGCGTCGTCTGATTCGGAAGCGCCGAAGCGAGCTGAAAACGAAAGTTTATAATCCCACCTGCGCTACTGTTCTGATTAAGTGGGGAGGTTTCCCGCTTCGGCTGTCTGCTTAGCAACACTTCAAAGCACTATAATAGGTAGTGGCTGCCTTTGAAGGCGTGCGACATGGTAGGGTATTGCTCGGTACCGCAGTGCCGAACGCGTACGCAACGGAGACCGATGTCAGCCTTCACAAGTACCCGCAGATCAAGAAGCTGCGTGTAGCTGGGATTGCGAAACTTAGAACCGGCAAGCAGCCATCGGCTAGAACTCGGGCGTGTAGCAAGCACTTCCGCGAGGAAGATTTCTGCTACGGCGTTGGGGCTGCAATTTTCGGTGAGTAGCAGAAAGCGCGCGCTGCCCGGTTAATGTCATAAATATTTGGTCTATGAACTCGTTAATGCTAGATACTGGCATGTTCACCAGAATAGAAAGGGAACGGTAAGAAGCACATTCAAAAAAGGCATGGCATCAGTGCTGATGTTTGTGTTAGCACCAAACAATGAATGTACTGAATTAAAAAAAAAAAAAGAAGCACCGGGAAATTCCTCGCTGTGAAGACCGACAAACATGCAGGGCCGGTATTTTGTAGCAATGCCTTTCCGGTAATAATGCCTTTTCGCGCTTATCGCGCTTTGTCAGTGGTCGGAGCGACGGTCCGCTCGCGTTATCAATGTTGATATCGTGAGCGGACCGTCGCTCTGACCACTGACAAAGCGCGATAAGCGCGAAAAGGCAT
This sequence comes from Dermacentor silvarum, assembly GCF_013339745.2. Lineage (NCBI taxonomy): Eukaryota > Metazoa > Arthropoda > Arachnida > Ixodida > Ixodidae > Dermacentor > Dermacentor silvarum. The sequence goes on from NC_051154.1 coordinate 217,867,223, forward strand.
TATTACTTTAAAGGCATCGCTACAAAATACCGGCCCAGTGCGACAAAACTTCAAGAATAACGATATTGAAACGTCCAATAATTCCGAAGAAAAAAAAAGAAAGACTGAATCGTCGCGATGGCACATCACGAGTTGCCGTATAGCGTCAAAGTCCCTAGTGATAACGAAATTATTTTTTAACAACTCTGATAGCGTCCATGCAACAATGGTTGCTTGTGTACTGTGAAATGTTCATATGCTGCGGCCTAAAGCTCACGGCACGATGCGGCGACCGCGCGCAATGGGCGTTCACTGCACCTATTCGGTAAAGAGATAGCGTCTGTAAACCATTCCGTGTCTTCTGTTTCCCAAGATAACTATTTTGACAGTAGGAAATTTCTTTCGTTTGGAGAGTAGTTACAGAAATGGCCAGGAGGGCTCCCGCGTGGTGTTCTTATTGAGCGCCGACAGCCAAACCTATCAGGAGCGCGCCGCGTTATCCATCATACTGCGCAAGCGAGGCGCTTCCGACAGACGGCGACTGCGTAACTCCTCGCCCCCAATAGCTGTTATGCACTCACTCCCCTAGTCGTTTTGATGTCTGCCAATGTCCGCCGATGACCGTTGCAGGAATTGCCAAGTGCTTTGCGAGAATTTTACAAGGAATAAAGAAAGGAACAAAATCCGCACTGCGCCTCGAGGATTCGAAACGCTGCTTCTGCACTGCGCTTTTGTACAAGGTCATAGGACATCCGAATAATAACTTCCAGCGCGTTCAGTACTAAATAAAGCTTTAACTCTGCGTCATGCTTACAAGATAATTTTAGTAAATCGCCTGATGATATAAATTAGCAGTCAGGCTGTTAAAAATTAATGATAACTGATCTGCCTCCTCCTCATGACTCATTTTACTCTACTGCTCTTGTTGGTGAAAATCAGACGAAATTCACAGGTCATAACAATCTCATGCTGCCAATTGCCGAAAATAAACCAGTTTATTTGCATTCTTATTAAATAGCAGAGTGCCCTGGAAGATATGAATGCATACAATGCAATATGTTACCGTTTTGAGTATGTATTCCTGTCAGTCTTTTTAATTTGTCTGGCTATGTTTCAATTTATTTGTAGGATTATTTTGTTTGATGTATACCAACCCTTACAGAAGGTCCCCATGTAACTTTTCAGCAGGGGCGTCCTCTTTTATGTTAAACAAGTATGGCTTGGCGTACTCGCTCAGCCAAATAAACTGGCGCCTAAAATGTGCAATGAGATTCAATGGCGTTTCACTTAGCTTTGTACAGGAATGCGCGAGGGAGGCTATAGGGGAAGGATTAACCAGCGGGAATTAATAAGAGCATACCAGCGTAAATGCCTTGGTAAGAAAAGAAAAAGGAAAGCAAGGGGTTGGGAAACGTTGACGTTAAGCAAGGGCGCTTCCAAGCAGGTATACACTGCGAATAAGACAAAAATATCACGACACGTTCAGCGACTGATAACGGTGTATTACGGGCAGATGGCTTTTATACTAGCCTTAATGCGCCAAGGCGCATGCTCCGCAACACACGTATCCGAAACGAGCGCTCTTTCCGACCCTCCAAGAAATGCACCCAGTGTACGAGTATAGACGCAACTGTGCGGCGTTCGCCCCATAAAGAGGAAGCATATGCGCTGGTTCCAGCGAGCCGCAACGCGATGCATTAAATCCACGTGCCTCTACTCAGGCTCTCGATCACATGTTGCATATATAGGCTTACAGGATGATCCAACATACGAAATATCCATAGCCGTTGCGTTTCCACTGCGTGCACCATTGCCTAGTACACGCCATGATATTGGAATGCCTCCAAGTTTCCACGGCATCGCTGTCTTCTTAGTGATCTCACCTTGCCCTCTGTTCGTTGCGCGACTAGGACACGCTCGGTCGCTATTGACTAAATAAATGCCTCACACAATTACAGCAATTTATTGGGCGTTCATTCTGCGGAAAGTGAAGGCACTGTAAACTGCGCAGATCGTCACGCTGTATGGATACGGTGGGAATGGTGAGCTTGTCCCCACGCTCCCAAAGAGGAGCACATCGCTACTGGAATTTCCACGCCGAAGAAAATAGACCTTACAACAGAGGCATTTTACTTTCACGTTGTTCTCTCCCACGGTATGGTTTCCGTAGGACGTGACAACCCTTCTATCGACCGGTTTTTCTCGGAACCAGCTTTAAGGCATCGCAGTTTTGGTAATTAATATTGCACCCGTGTAACTCTGATTTCCATGCCTTGTTTGATCAGCGGCGCTTACCAAGGAGACTGCGCGCGTGAGTACACTTTAATTTGAAAATTTCGGGCTGTTAAACGTCGTCGTCTGGTGTGCAATGTTACTTGCTTTGGCCACCGCGGCTACGCCGTGATAAGGTATGTTTTGTGCTGTTGTCATTCTGTCTTTTTTGTCTTTTCTTTTTTTTTTTTTGCTGTATACCTTAGGCGCACGATAGTATAGTGTGCGTAGTGGAGTTTAATCTCGCCTTTTGTATCTGTGTGCTCCAGTGTGTCTCGGACTATATCGGAACTTCGTTTACACTCTTCGCGCATAATTTTCTCAAGTCCTGACCTTTTTTTCTTGTCATAGTATTATTTACTTGAATTACGAGAAGATAATAAACAAATAATAATATAAAACCAGAATGACTTCATAGCGCTCTTTGAAATTGTATTGCTATGTTCTCCCGCTAAGTGGCTGTAGGTGGACATTTCACAAGTCAGTAGCCAAGGCAACGCCATGGTAGACTGTCTTTCGGATTAATGGTGACAGTTGCCCCAACTGTTGTCGCGTGACTCTTCTGAAATTGGGACGTCAGTTTTTATCTAACAGTAAATGTCATTGAGATTTTGGTTACTCCTTTGAAAAATTGATCAATGAAACGCATGAAATGCTTCAAACGACGGTTATGAAGGATGAACTGAGCCGTACACGAGTGTTTGAGTGGTTTGGGCGGTTCCAAGAGGATAAATGAGCGTTAACACCTTCCTAATTTCGGCGACCTTCAACCAGTCGTACCTATGAAATTGTCAAAAAGGTTGAACAACAAATTACCCAGATTAATCGCTACACAATTGACAAGGTTTCGGAAGCTGCTGGTGTGATTTGGAGCTGTTGTGAAAAGGTTTTGAGTGCCGACTTCGGCATGCGCCTTGTTGGCGGGAAGTTTGTTCCCCGGCTGCTCACAGATGAGAAAACAAACGAACAACGAACACGTGTTTGATTTTGTTCCAGGATTTGAAAACCAACCTCTAAAGGGACCCAAACTTCCTTTCGAAGATTATCAAGGACGACGAAAGCTGGTGCTATGGGCATGACCCCGAAATCAAGCAAGTTTTGGGCCAATTGCAGACGCCTCGTTCCCGAAGACCGAAAAAAAAAAAAGAATTGCCACAAGCGCGCTCGTGTGATGCTGATGGTCATCATCTGCCCCTTTTTTTTTCGTTTTTTTTGTGTGTTCTTATAATTGTGCAGCGGGAATTCGTTCCTCGTGGACGGTCTTTCAACAGCAATATTACTTAGAGGTATTGAAGCGATTGAAACAGAATGTGTGAGGAAAACGCGCAAAATTGTTGAATGCCGGTATTCGGTTTCTCCATTATGACAGCGCCCCAGCTTACACTGCTTGCGAATAAAGGATCGAATAAAGGATCGCGAGCTTTACGTGTATAATATCTTGATTGAGTATAATATCTTTCGAGTATGATAGTTTATCAAATCTGATGTTATTCCATCTTCTCCTGCCGCTTTGCCCAGAGACATGTCTTGCAATGTCCTTCTAACCTTACCGCTAGTTACACATGGCACGTCTGTATCCTGTCCTTCATTACTTCCAATGAAGGTAACCGGGCTGCTTTTGGTACTTTAATGTTCAGTATAAAATTAGTCTGCTGCCTTTACTATAGTATGATAATTGCTGAAGACATTGCTTTATTTTTCAGTACATATATGTTGCTTTTTCCTATGAGAAGTTTCCTTCTCACTGATTTCATGCTGCTCCAATTTCTTACTACTTCCTTAATCTTTCCGGTTTTGTAATTTCGAATATCACTTTTCTTCTTGTTTATACGCTTTAATAGCTCAGTCAATTGTGCGTATCTGATCTCTTGAGGGCTCTGTTACTCTGGTACTGGGGAGAGTACCTGTTTGCTGTCTGGATGCTTTACCTCGAACTTCAACTGCGACCTCTGAAATTAGTCTAGTTATGGTGTCATTCGTTATCTCTGCGTTAAATCTTCTTCTTCCTGTCCTAAAGCCGCATACTTGGTCAGGTGCTCCGCCGCCGCTGGGGACGGAGCGTTAGGGCTTAATCGCAAAAGTCATGAGCGAGGTAGTGGCTCAATGCTGCACCAGGGAGTCAAATTCCTGTTTTGATGAGGCAGTGTCTTTTTGTAGCTCAGTGGGCCTTCCTAATTTGGTTGCACCACTGGCTCACAGCGATTTTCTTTTTTTTTTGCCATAGCCAGTTTTAGGGCCCCAGGGCCCCGTGTCGCAGAAAATCCGTGTCGGCGTCCTTGTCCGTGCTCGAAAATTTCCATATGTATTTAAATATATGTATATGCCACGCGGTATATGCGGGCTATATTGCCACACCATTCAATCACTGAAGTTGCTCATACCTTGTCTTCACATTCTTGAGAATGTTATTCCTCGGAATTTTGTAAATGACAGCCCACAAACAAATGTCATGACACAAAACACTGATGGCGCATGTCTTTTATGATAAATCTTCTCAGACTTGAAAGTGCGAAACAATAACACAAACCTGAAAACTATGTAATTTTTGGTGCGGATGTGCACTATACCTCCGGGATCGGCCCACGCAGAGGCGGTGTTTCAACCACAAATCTCGCCTTCGTGCATAGCGTTCGCCGTCAGCGTTTCCAGGTAAACATTACGGTTACATAAGTTACAGTTGCCAGGAAGCGTGAGAAGCAGTCAGGGATCTTTGAATGCTATCGTGTTCCACTCTAAAAGGCGAAGCTTAAGCATCCTCCAAGTTTTTTTTTTTTTGCATACATAGGTATACTTAATCTTCTTTATCTTCCTCAAAACTTCTTTATCTACCTTGTAGCGTTACCTATGCAACTGCTACATGGCATGCCACTTGGTACAACAATATGCAACAGCTATAGTTTGTGCACGTATCGACGCTACGCGGCGCGCATCTCATATCTTGTCGGGGTGGGAAGTTAACCAAAGATCGGTAGATCGGTTGGCTTTGGGAACCCAAATGAGGCAGTGCAGGGTGACATGGGTTGGTCCTCTTCTTAAGTCAGAAAAGCGCAGCGCAAAATTAGTTTTGAAGAAACCCTCGGGAACATGGACGAAAATAAATGGGCGGCTAAAGTACACAAGAACCTGTACCAGGAAAGCGTGGACACAGAATGGAGGAAGAGGTCAAAAGAAGTCGGCGACTAAGTGCAGGGTAATTGAAAGGGTAAATAGACAACCAGTAGTCAACGGAAAGAAAGTGAGAGAAACAGAGACAGTGAATTGGATGCAAATGGAAACAAGAAAGACCATGGGGATTTACAAGAATGAGAAGAAAGAAATTAGAACGGAAAGTCTGTACGATAACACAAAGGGCCGTTCCTTGCTATCTGAGACTCGGGCCGGTTGCCTAAGGACAAAAGCATACCGGAGCAAATGTTCGGAACTAGATGAGGCATGTGTATGCTGCAGCAAAAAAAGCCGGAGACCACTCAGCACATCCTAATGGAGTGGAAAGGGATTCACCGAGGGAGACTCGTAGGTAACGTACATCTTCCAGAAACACTTTGATTTAACGTGGACGGAAGCATAAACAGGTCAGCAGTCGAGATAAGCAAGAGACGTTTAGAGTTTAGAGCAGGGAAGAGATTGATACGACCGCATCTGTTACAGGCATAGGTAGCGGTAAAGGTAGATAGAGAAGTTTCGAAGAAACATATTAAAGAGATGTATACAAAAATGCTAGAATAAAAGACCTGTATGCATAGCTGATTAAATAAAGCAGGCTATAGGTGACTATTTGTCACCGCCCGACGGACGCCGGGCGGTGCGACGGACAACGGTGGTGGCGGCGGCCGGCAACGTCGCCAACCGAAACGGCTATTCCAATGAGGCCATAGCAGCTTACGCTGTAAAAAATGTGCTCGCGCATATGTTTGTAGCATACTGATATTACGCTATTCTCTCTTGTCTGGCGCTAAAAAAATGATTAAAATTACGGTACACGAAAAAAAAAAGAAAGAAGAAACATGTTCGATTGTAAGCTTGCTCCTGTATTTGCTATTAAATGACTCGACAAAATGCTGTTGTTTATTCTGTTACTACGCTTTTTGTAACAGGTTTGCGAGTGGCAGAGCAAATACAAAGCTTATCACTACTTTGCTAGGGCTACTTGGTTCGCATGCAGCCAGCAAAGGTGCGAAACAATATAGAAATGACCGGACATAAAATAGCGTCATTGGAAACTACGTTCATTCAAAGAATACAGGTACGCCTTTAAGGTAGGTGCCAGCGTGCCCAGACACACTTGCGCCGAAAGCAGACCAGAAACAACGGAAGCTAAATTGCCGACACACATGCTTACCTAAAATACATATGTATACTCGAAGAACTCATGTTCATTGCTGTTCAGGCTCACAGACGTACCGCTGACGTTCTTTCCTGTCCAGTCGTTTCTTCATACGGTTTCGTGTCTTTATTTCCCGTCACATTAAATATGAAGCTCAAGGCCTTCATATCAGGAGCATGTGTGCGAAATAAAAACACTCGCCTCGAGCACGCAGCTGCATTATCTTTGTGTCCATGAACATTGTAGAATTCCCTTTATTAAAGGTGTCGCAAACGAGTGCTATGTACGATAAAAGAAGAAAAATACCATACTTCCAGAAAATAGAGCATAGTCAACTTTCACCACGTATAAACAAGCGCGTCAATACTGTGCAGCTTTCGTAGCCCACCCGTATTTAGCGGAATTCTTACCATGTAACGTACTCCAGAAGACGTTATTTCGGTTTTTTTTTTTTTTTTTGGAGCAGCAATCGCATAAAACAAAACAAACACTCTGTGCACAAATTTGCCGACCGCAGCGCGTGCATGCTTCTATTCACGGCAGTCAAGCTTAACCGCCGAAATGCAACCCCATTGTCGCATTTTTCAGACTTCGTAGCCGAGCACCACGCAAGAGAAACTTCGGCGATGGCACTAGCGGCAGCGGAACTTGCGCGAAAGACGCTGCACACATTGCCGTCCGCAGCGCAGTGAAAGCAAGTGGCATGGCGCCGAAGCAACTCAAAGCAAAAAAATAAAGAGAGCAAGAGGCGCAAGAGGCAATGCGCGCTTGTTTCCGTGGGGACGGCGCGAGCGCAACCACGTGACTCCGCTCAACCAACGGGTAGACGCTAACCTGCACGCCTGCCCTCGCTCACCGGTTCGGGCGGCAAGATAGAAGCAAGACGCTACCTTTAGTTTTATTCAGGGGGTTAACCGCGCACGGAACAGCAGCGCCATCAAGCAATCACAGTGGGAAAGCAAGTTGTTCATCTCGGGATCGCCGTTCAGCCAGCGCATTTCCTTGATCTTGTGACACAACAATCTACGGGAGCTGTTCGCTCTTCGTGGAAAGAACACGCGTGCTGTTGTCGCCGCCACTCCGCCCAGTAACAGATTAACAGCTTGATGTATGTACTACTGAGACGGTTTGAGTTGGCGCTGCTATCCCGTGCGCAAGGGTGAGCAGTCCTTGTTCCTTTGCCTCAGGGTGTGACATCCGCCAGCCGTTTGCGAAGCGCCAACGCAAGGCTTGCTTCGCAGCTACGACTCTGCTTGCGCAACGCTGCTGGGAGCGTAGCTCGATTCAGTGCATGTAGCTTAGCGCAAAGCACTGGGCACCATTTTATATAGCGCCCGTCCACTCTCACTTTGTATCTCTATGCGCGTATTATACGTGGGTCATTCTCATCTAAGGGCGTGTATGTGTCGGACCGAATCGGTGCACGCTACTGTGGCGCACTTTGCTGCATTGACATGAGTTTGATTCTCATGGCAGGGAAAAATTTGTTTTAAACGCTTATGTGTCTACCGTCTGTGCGTCCTGCCAACGATCGTTAGTAGCTACCACCTGATGTGTTGCAACAGCTGTGTTGTTCCATCTCTCATATGAAACTGGTGAGCGCCATGCGCTGCTATATTAGAATGTCATTGTGCTTTAGAGAGGCCAAGGAGGCGCCGTAGGTTATGCATGCATTATGTACTGATTTATTGTTTGATTACTCAGAGCAGACATGCGCTCACTGGCAGCACTGTGTGGGAAAGACCGGGAGAAGACAAAAAGGAAAGGCAGGGAGGTCTACACAGGAGGAAAAAGGGATCAAGGGATAAAAAAAAAGGGAAGCAAGGAGAGAGAACACTGAGGTTGCCGCTTCATACGGAGGTGTGCATCTACATCGCAGTTGGTCTCTGACGTCTGTAGAGATCGGTTTCTGAGCTTGAGGTATTGGTTCTTGGCATTGCGACTGCACCACATGGGAAACATGCGTGAGATAATTGCGGATGTAAATGAACACTTTGCTGTGGTCGCCGCACTTCGTAGAAATGATGGAACATATGAGTGGTCTATGCAGGTATAAATGACCACTGCTGTTTTCACCGGATGTTGAAGAGTTGAGGAATTCGCAGCCAGATAGTGTAACGGACATCTGATAAGTTAGGTTGGAGGCCTATTTGTGAAAACTTACCGACGTTTCAAAATGCCGTTTTATATGAGCCAGTTTCCCAGGGCTTGGAGCGTCTGCAACGCGACCAATGCAGTGGCGGTCACACTGTTCTTTTTCTTAATGCTGTGGCGATTAAGGCTCACGACGGCATAACAATATCGATGACGACAACGGTCGTCATGCAGACGTACAGACAGACGGACGGACGGATGGACGGACGCATTGACGGACCAAGGAAACCCACGTTTATATATCTTAACTGCTGTCCCAGTAAAACCCGGGGCTCTCACGGTCGCTCACAGACGATCTGCAGCTTTGGGACACTAAAGCATCACCAACTATTGCTGTTACCTGATCGTGCGTTGACACATGTGACGAGAGGACCGTTGCAGGTCTTTTTTTTCGATCAGGGCATGTTACACACTTCGGTTCTTTGTAGGTTCATCAGTCTTCATCAAGCTGCAACTGCAAGCACTGGTACAGGTCTACGATTTTCAAGTTACGATGAATCGCGTGAACATGTTAAATTAGTTTATGGGTGTATTTCCATAAACGAATTAATTAAACGATGTATTGAAGTACCTTCATGAATAATGAGTCCGATTCGAAGACGGAGACCGTGGTATAAACCAGCTAGAACGACAACCGCTCGCTCCCAATTGCTTTATTTTGAAGTCTTTACAAATTATACATGCGTTAACCACGAGCAAACAACGTTCTAATAAAGCGATCAAAAATTATGTTTCATTGGCCCGCAAACATACCATCATGCTGCTCAGACAGTGGCGTTTTCAGAACGGTAACAATAAAATGGTATTATTTATTGACTTTATCTGAACAATATTTGTTTGTTGGTGGTTATAGCACATGTATCAAAAAAGATCCGAGGACATCGAAATAAAGTCCTTTCTCATATGTTACTCGTTTCTGCCTCGGTCCTAGTCTTCCATATTGCACCAATCGATGTTTATTGTACACAATATAAAGCAACTTACTCGACAACAAATAATCTTAAGGTAACGTTTGTTACCCCTATTATCGTGCCTCTACTGATCTTAATAAGAACACACACATAAGATCTCACTCGTCCTTGCCTGCTTCACCCTCACACAATGTAGAAAAGTGGCAGCTAACTGTTTCGCTCACGTAAAAGGCGTACCATGAAACAAAATTCACGCAAATCAGTCACAGTCACAAAAATGTCTTTAATGACATGACTCTTGGATAACAAGCGTGTATTTATGCATGAAGCCAAATATTTACAAGCTATGTACATAAGTTGAAGTGACCACGGAAAGCACAGGAAATAAGATTTGTGTGAAAGTTTTGGGTGAACAGTCTGGGAACACTCAACCGTATGAATGCAGAATGCTTGCGGCACGAACGCTAGCACGGACGAAGTAAGGAAAGCAATTTACTGTTCAAGTCTATTAAATGCCTCCTGCTTTCTTTCTTCTTTTTTGGCGCGAAAGCTTAATGAGTAGTGCGTTACGGTGTCATTTGTTTGTTTTGAAAAATTACGCATAGAAGTAGTGTTCATCACTGGTGAATCTGTGGAATTGTTCAAAAAAAAAAAAAAGCTTAGCTTCATCAGAAAGGTCGCCAAATGCTAACACGTGGAATTCGGGCAGCAGTAATGTAGCTTCTCACGTCAGAATCGTCGTGCGTTTGCTCACAATCAAAAATACAAAGCAAATACAAAGCCAAAGAAAACCAGACATACAGCACTGTCAAAGCATAGCGATTGTTCGCGGCATTTAAGAGTTAAGAGGGAGGGTTAGGACTGATCATCCATGGGTGAAGAAATAAACATAAGCAAAACAGAGACAGCAACGTAACTACACTGTAACAATAGCACGAAAAAAAAAGGTCACTTGAACTACACGAGTACTCGTCTTCTCAAATGACTATAATTCTGTTCTAATGCTGTAATAACAAGGCTGCTAGCTGCTTTATTAAGCAAGCATTTCTGATAAGGTTGACGACATTAATACTGCACAAGTTAACACTGTTTCAGCACGGCACTGCGTCCGCACCAGCTCCCATTCAGCTGCCCGGATTATAAATCGAATCTGTCCACACGCTAGACGCGGTAAATTGAGATCTAGTAACATATAAAAAAAATGAACATTCCTGTGAAGCAAATGACTAAAAACCCTATTTTGACACGTGAAACTAAAGTGCTGCTGACCAGCAATATACGATGCTGACAAACGACAAAGATACTTCCCGTTTATCTTGACGCCACTCCTTATGTGCTTTATTAGACGTTAGCCTACGCTTAACTATTTAATGAAAACCCGTTGTGTATGAGCTTTTTCTTCGGCACATAGTTTGCACATACATAAGTATATCGCGGAATAACTTATTCCGATATGCTTTCACACAGTTTATATGATTCAAGATGCGCACTCGTTCCATGTTTAATTTTTATACATGGCAGCGTACTTTGTGGTCACAAGCACTCCTTTATAGATGCGTAGTAGATGCGATATGACCAGAAGTCACCAGAAATTGACCAGAAAGTTGGCACAACCGAGCTCCTGTGTGTGATGCTTATTGAGCCATACGCAGTTGCGATAAAATGGTAAATCAATGTTCAGCTTCGCGAATGCCAGCAGTTTCTCAATGCTGTAGCCGGTGGTAAACAAAAAGTGTGAGGGCAGATGAACATGATTGGTCTTATAGACAGTACTGATGACTGGCAAAACAAGGATGCATCATATGAGATATGATATATAACAGAGTCTAAGAGGTAGTGAGGTTTTTTTATATATACAAAATAACAATAGGTTCCTTCTTTTGATGATCTCAAGCGCATTAACTTTACAGCACTACCATATTTCAAATAGAGGTACGACTCATCCTTGCATCACTAAGCTGAGTGCAACAAAGCGGTTGACACTCCCACATTCTCGTCCACATCTGTCGGGCTCTACTGAGGTGTTCGTTTCTCGAATGCCGGCGTGTCCTGTTTGCCGAGCAAGGGATCACCACAAAGGCAACTTATACTGCATAAAGCGGCGTCTCCGGAAAAATCACTAATTCTTTTTTTTTCATTCTTCCGATGGAGCGTTTGTACTTAAGCATAGCGTGCAAGCACTACATCGCTTTTGAAGCTCGTATAAGTTGATGTTAGGTAACCACATGATCCCCCCTGAGTATCCGCAAGTAAAGTCGACAATTTTCTCCGGCGGAAGTCCTATGACGCTTTTTATACCGCAATATTATTATTAATTTTAGTGCCAACTTAGGTTAACCTTAACAAAAGCGAAGGCTGTCGAGTTTTATCTTCTAAAGGTGTAAAATATAAAGAATTATGCAGAAAAAGCAAAGCGGAAGTGTCACATGCTGCGTAATTAGAATCTGAATGATGTCAATGCACTGGCTTTAAACTATGGTAACAAAGACACACGCATTCAGTCGCTTGCACCGAACTGAACGAAAGCAACAAATACGACTTAGCACTGTCGTTCCACAGTTGCAGACAGCCAGTGACCTGAGAAGGTGCCCAAACGCGATGATGTACAAGGGCTAGTCATGAAAGTGGGCTCAATCGGTCTCGCTCGGAAAGGTAGCGCCGTCCACTCCAGCGGGGGTCGGACGACGCCGGTGCCGTACGATGAAACTGCTGGATCATTTCAAAGTGCTGGCATGAAATGGTGGCCCTTCTTCTACCCGCGCAAGCAGTTCTAGAGGCGGCACTTAGACTCGGTGATTACGTAATGTTGCGCAGAGGCGACGGTAACGCAGACCTCTTCCCGGCCACGTTCGTCATGCAGGGCTTCGCTCGTGGCGTCCTTTTGCGTGGCCGCTGCCTGGATCCGACGAGTCGCAGGCGCCAGCAACAGCTTTTCGAGTGACGCAACAGGTGCTTCGCACAACAGGTACAGCAGGTATGCCATCAGGAATGACATTGTCAGGCATCCGAAGAAGTCCTTCACCTGCGTTTAGACCATCAAGGTGAAGCGATGGAGTGAAGCGTTTCTCATGCAAACGGACATTGTAATGTATTTGTCCATCCGAAACATACAAATCTAGTGCGTAGGGGCTAACGCACGAACCATAGGCTTAAAATGAGCCTCATTGTTTGAGAATGCGCAAGAAAAATTGGCGGGAATCCGTAAATGTATAGTTTGCGCGGAAGATGAGGGTGACGGCCGCGTTACCAGCCACCTAAAAGGGAAGTGTAATTGGCGAAGTCACTTCGAAGAGGTTCTCAAAATTCAAAGCATAGTTAAATGTCTTCAGTATTGACATAGGTGCGAGTGGGAGGTTCGCCATTTCACTCGCTGCTGTGGAGCTGTAACTGAAAGATCATCGTATTAACCTTGAAGTTAGGTGGCTGGCCCTGTAGGAATTATACTCAAGATTAGCGAAACGCGAAGTGGGTAGACGCTGAAATGGCCTCCCGTTGCCTAAATCAAACGCAAGTGTCTCTTTAGAGTTCCTTTTTAACCGTATGTGGCATAAAGGGTTAAGATCAGGTAAGAAATATTTCAGTCGCTCGACCTCAAGCTTCCACTTAACTGGTTCATTTGATGGGACCGCTACGAGACACGTCCATCAGGACCAACGTTCTGCTTCGCGTCCTTCAACGATTGTAACACTTAGAAAACTGTCTCAGAAGGCGCACTTGTGACTGAATTAGTGTATGACAAAAGGCGTCTGTCAACCTTCGTGAAAACCTTGTTTAATATCTTCACAAAAGTTGTTATATTTCTAGAAGCACTGGAATAAGAAAGGCAAGCATCCTTTTATGTTGTTCAAACTTTTGTTTGGCATCTAACATCAGCTGATATAGGACTGATATAGGCTTCAAATTTTACGCTTATATGAACTAGCGTGTCCGTATCTGAGCTTTCGCATCTTAACACCCTCGTTATTATGAAAAAAAGCTGTTTATCTGCTTGAGCATGACATTTCGACGTCATTGCAAAATGAATATATTGAAAGAAATGTATATGTACGACACAGTCAAACCACTCGGTCATTTCAGTGACGCTGTCAAGAAGTACAGTGTTATGTGTTTAGGAACTGTTAAAAAAAGGCAAAAGCAGAGCCTTATACTGGATGAATGAGTACGACTCAAAAGAGGTACCAAGTTAAAGTGCTGCAGGGACATTCGTTCTCGCAGAATGCCGGCGCGTATGAGGTAGAGCGGTGAGTGGATCAGGTAGGCGCCGTACGAAAGCCGGCTGAGCGGTATGAGAGGCTTCCAGGAGAGCAGCCGGTTGGCGAAACCTGCGAGACAACACAACAAGAGCAGACTGCGTTGATGTGATAATCGCACAAGATGCTCGACATTAGCGTTAGGCAATATCGCAGTTCGTATGGTCCTATAATTTCAGAAAGAAACAACTCAGTGCCATTACACTCTGTGAAGGTGGATGACCAGCGGAGCTGTATACATGGTGATAAGCTATATTATTGCGATAGCAATTATATGGACACTTCAACCGGATTTCTGCCGTCGGCGTCGTCGTCGTCGTCGCCGTCGCCGTCGCCGTCGCCGTGACGTTCCGTATAGATAAAATCTTCGCCGCGCGCCGTATGCCCCAGCGGAAGCGTGGGGGGACGCGCGCTATCACGGAGAGCGAACGCACTCAATCTCCCACGCGCAAGCAAGGAAGCGGAAAGCCAGCGCCGGAGGGAGCAGGGGGGGGGGGGGGGGGGGGCACTCTTCTGCCAACAACCGCGCTCGTCCGCACAGTCTCTTATCTCTCCCACGCGCAAGCCAGGAAGCGGGAAGCCAGCGCCGGAGGGAGCATGGGGGGGGGGGGGGGGGGGGGGGCGGGCGCACTTCTACGCTTCCAACAACCGCGCTCGTCGTTCGTTCGACCGCACCGTCTCTTATCTCCACACGGCTCTGACCTTTATGCCGCTCAGTTTCCGTTGATAGACCGCAAGTACCTTCGCCCGCGGCGAAGGTACGTTGCGCTGCCAGCGTTTTGACAGTCGTTGTCTGCAGTCATTCAGTGTGATCTATTCATGTTTGTTTGTGCGCGCTCACACCACGCTTGTTCATTCAGTTAGTAATAGTCGGGCCACATTTTCCAACGCACGCTACACATGCAATGCTGCCCAGATCGGCAGTGCAGCACTACAGGTGTGTCCCTTCGCACGCGCTGCCCACGGGCAGCGCTTCTCATCAATACCACCATTTCACACGCGCCTTCTCGTGGTCATCGAGTCTCTCTTCATGTCGGTCTACTTACGCCGCTGCACACCTGCTTACTTAATCAGCTCATGTTTACTACAATTCATATTGCTACCAAGGCCGCTCACCTTACTTCGTATGACATTGCTGTGTTGCTATCGCATTCATTGCTTCGCCCTTAGGGCGAAACTGTGACATTTTTGATTTAAATAAAGACACATACCACATGAATTGTCATTTTCTACCGTCTTTATTATTTTGTCACTAAGGTGACTATAGCTTTGTGGTCGCTATGGTAGACGACCCTGGGTTTTGTAACGATGGTTGAGCGGGAATGGGCGCGAAGGTGGCGGGAAGCTGCTAATGCGTCCCGCCACCTTCGCACCCATTGCCGCTTCTGGGGCCGTATTCTGTAACGCTTCGGTTTTCGAAGGATTCGGTTTGCGTGCAGCGATTGGTCGCCGCCTGGATGACGCCATCGCCTCAGGGCGCGAACGCATTTTTTGATGACGTCACGCACATGTCAATCACGCGGAAACCGAATTTGTCGTCTGCTACGAAGCGAAGCCGCGCGCGCTGCTTCGGTCTGATCCGAAGCGCGGTGTGCCGTGTGCAGAGCCTGTGCGTGCCGTGTGCATGGGCGAGATCGCGGCACTCAGAACAAAATGACGGCATGTGCGGGGCCTGTGGCGCCTGTTATCGTGCTTTTAGCGAGCCTCCGTGATAGACAGCGACAACCTCGACGTCGACAAGACGCCTTTACGATGACAGACTAGGGATTCAGGCGACAATTCAGATTCTCAAAAGTGACAGCGCTCCGACTGTGCGAGGAACTTGAGTGTGTATTTTGGCCGCAACGCGAAGTTAGCGTACGACGTCCCACCTAGCGGCATAAATGGGTCAACCGAAGTAAACAAAATTCGTTAAGTCACTCACCGCCAGTACAACTCACACGCGTTTCATGATGAAAAACGTAAACCTCATCAATACCATGAACAAATTATTTTTATTTACCAAGAAGCGCTCGTAAATTGCTATATTTTTACTCGGTTTCTGACGTTCACTGCCACAAAAAGAAACCTTCGCGCCGATTGGTCTCTGTCCTTTCACTTGTTTTCATTACGTCAACGGACCGCCCCGATGTGACGCCACCGCCAAACCGAATCCTTCGAAAACCGAAGCGTTACAGAATACGGCCCCTGTTCTTCTTCGGTCCGCGCAATACGCGGCCTATCCATTACACGGCCGGAACGCAACTGAGATAACGTGCCTATGCAGTGCGTGACGTCACCAGCCAAAGAGACGCACCCATTGGATATTAAACGCAGCTGGGGCACACCGGCGATACGGTTTTGCTTTGTATCGAGGCTACGGTGTTTTTGGTCTACGCGCTCGGTCTACGCACGCAGCGATCCGCTGGAAACTAGCGTATACCAGCTTTGCTGTAAAAAGAAAACTGGCAGCCGCTTCCGCCCTGAATGCAAAGGGCCGTTTCAGTTGTTGCTGGCTTCGGTGCACGATAAGCCTTTCCTCCCATGCTTGTCGCCTGTAGTCGTCATGTATAGTATATTCAAGGACAGACGCCAATCCTCAGGAGACTAATTAACAAAGCTTTAAGTCCGTAAGTGCTCTTTGCCATTGGCCGGCCGCCTCCGTTAATGATATGTCTCGCATCATGATTGTAGTTTGGTCGTACGAACAATTCTAGCGTATACGAGCTTTTTGTGAATACGGGCCCTGCTCTCTCATATAATGTATACGATGCTGAAGCGAATTAGCAGCCGCATCATTGTGATGTCCGGTCCCGAGAATCCCGAGCTCAAATTGTAGATATGGCGTGTTAGCTTACGCATACAAAAATAATAATAAAATATTAAAAAAAAGCTCTCATACGGCTTCATAGGCATTGCGGACAGCCCCGATTGTGAGGTATGCTCCGTGTATTGGCGATTGATAAAGTGTTTCGTATGCGTGCCGATACTCGCGAGAACCACATTCACTGTCTCTGGCAAGAACAAGCGATCGCTCTTTCTTTGTGGTGTGCCCAATGTTAGCAAGAACAGTGCCACAGATTGAAATTGTGAAGGAAGACGTCATATATCCCTTTCATACAAGGAATGCAGCAGCCAGTGACTACTTCTTAGCGGTTACTCTGTGAACGCTTTCTTCGCACAGAAGACAGCGCATGAAAACACTGCGCGCTGTGAGGTGCCCATTTTCACAACGCTATGTGGTTACAGCATTGGGACAGCACATTTTGGTGACACAACATGAGCACCTCCGACTCTGTAAAGACGTGCATATATACGGCTCAACAAGTAACGTACTGTGCAGAATACTAGAAGAAGGGCGGAAAGAAAGATAGACCACAACAGAGTACTTCTGGGCTGTGCGTATTGATGTAGTACCTGATGACCGTATAGGTAAAGTGCGCGCTTCGTATTCTGCGTCACGTACCTGCCACAAACTTCATTAGGTTGAATTCAGTTTGTCTTTTCTAGTTTAGGAGGGGTTTCCGCGCATGACATGCCGCCGAAAATTTTGTTCGCTCAGCTAGAGCTCACAGGGGTAGCTGGTGCTTGATAGCGATAGCAAGTTCAGCTTCGCGTTCAATAGATGAGAACAGGAAAAGTGAACGCGCGCGTGTACTTCCTGCTGCAGCTACTCGATGGAGCACGTGCCACAACTGCACGGAAAGCCTGTTAGCGCAATGTCGCGTTAGGTAAATTCACCATGCGCTCTCAAGCATTGCCAGCACACTCTAAACAGACGCTGTAGACAGAAAAAAAAATATCAGAGAATACTAAACATAAACTAACTTCTCTTTAACAGTTGTAAAAAATACGTGTCTCGGTTTTTGTTGCTGGCGCGATTTAAAAAAAGATAAACATATATTTTTTAGCATAGCGGTGCACAGAGTTAAACACGTGCATCAGTGGCACCTTCTCACCTCCACGGCCGGAGGCGCAAGCGAAGACGACCCAGGAGAGGGACAGCGCCCATGCCAGCTTGCTCAAGCCGGCGTAAGCGACGGCGTCGGCGCCCAGCCATGAGTCTCCGCGCAGCCACTTGAAGGGACCGAAGACGACAAGCAGCGCCAGCATAGTGGACAGCATCCAGCATCCGGCGCGAGCCCATCGTGGAAGCTTCAGCCCCACGTTTGTGCTGACTGCGTAGCCCAGCATGATGCCCACGGCGTACGAGGTGACGTGCACGTACGGCCGGTAGTAGATGAACTTCATCATGTCCAACGTCTTGCTGTAAGCACAGGCAATGAAAGTATGTTATAATAGTAACTAAGTATGGGAATGAAAGTCCGTGGCATACAAGTACAGCGCCGCACACAAACCACATGCACTCGACACGCCAGCGCTTAAGAACCTCTTCAGCTACATGGCGTGCAGCACGAAGTATGAAGCTCGTACGTGACAATCGTGATCGTCGAGCCGTGTGAGAAGGGGTGGAAGATTACGCGACTCAAGACATTCTATTATCCCTACGTGTGGAAGAAGCCTAACATAAGATAGTTCAAATATTTAAGGATTGTACAAAGCAGACAGTAAAAAATTCCTAGACGTATTTACAGAAAAGGGAAAAAAAGTGCGGAAGAAAATTTTTGATCTGTGTAAACTGTATGATATTGCTGTTGACCGCTAAATAGCATGTACTTGACCTTGTTGTGGTAGCTACCCACGTGGCTTTTTAAGAAAAATTTACGTTTCAGTAAAATATGTAAACAAAATTAAAATGAAGAGGGCGGACGCTCTCCATTCATTTATAATGGCAGTACAAGACCTTTTATCTCTTAGAAAAAAAATAATTACGATGCGTGAGTAAAATATCGCACTTTGTCACCCTAACGAGTTTACTACTGTGCTCACTGTGATAGCTTGCGGCCACTAGCTCGTTCGAAAACGGGGGGAGACACAGTACGAGAAGTGATTGCATTGCAATGGAGGCTGGTATGGTTACTCTCGCCGCCACAATTCAGCTAGCGCTCTACTTCATAGTACACATCCTGGCCTGCGCTTGCTATGTTACATAGCTTGATTAAATGAACGCTGCAATGTCTGCTCACATGCCAGCGGAGCCCCCTCCTTATCTTCTCAGTAGCGAACGAATAATTGAGGGCTTTCGCTCGAAAAGTATAAAACTGACCAGTGCTTACTCGAGCTCAGGCTGACCATACAAAGGGAGCGGTTGGTAGGAGTACATGTAAGCGTTGATGGTGACGGCAGCTGACGTGCCGATCGCCAGGACACCTCCGAGGAGCAAGCCAATCCTCGGGTGGCTGTAAGGAAAGTACACGCTTTGTATCTCTGCTCAACACGGGTCCACCTCAACACGGGTGCAGCGATGGGGTGGGACGTTATGTTTACCTCAACATGATGACTGGAATGATCCAGATGAACATGTAGATTTGCCAGTCGACGCTTACGTACCAGCTGTGCTGGAGGCACTGCACAGCGGAATTAGGAAACTTAATATGTGAAGTGTAAATGCAATTTGTTAAAAAAAGGACGGCGACGGTTAATTATATAGAGAGCATGCAAATTAAGGCATGCTTTTTTTTTCTTACGCCCCATCGTAACAGTCGCCGCAGAAAACACATCGAGGTACATGGCTGAAATTTCTTGGTGCATGTTATCAAAGATACCAAACCAAAAAAAAAAAAAAAGAAGAAGAAAAGATGAGTACAGAGGCAAAGAAGGCGACAGTAGGAACGTTGCAAGAATGACTATTAGTTTATTCCAAGGAAATCGCATGTAACATTCTACGCATGCGGCGGATCACATCATACATATCTGACTTAATCAATATTCGGGCGTTGCGCCATATACTTGCATTCTTCATTACTGAGCATAAAGGGATCAGACCACAGGGCGCACTGGTTTCGTATCTTTGATAGCATGCCCTTATCAACAGGCCAAGAAACACACTCTACTAAGCTGTCATTACCCGTGAACATTTGCGAACAGTGAAACTTAGAATGAGAACACGCTACTGTACATGGGCATTCGTGCTCCACCAATTTATAAATCGTATAGATTGTTGCTCTTCCTACTCTTCAGGAATCCAACTATCGGCCATAAACTAGTTAAACGGCTAGATCGATGAAAATTCCACCAACAAAGCACTCAAGTTTACTGAAGCAACCACACGATGCTGTTGAGCTAGGCAGACGTAGTCTGTGGGAATTCACGATACACCACTGCTTGAAGAATGCAATTTTGTCGATGCTCCTGCATCCTGTGCACTTTTGTCTCCAATAGTACTATAACTACACTACTACAGGAAACGGGCGACTTCGCCTCTTATCATGGCTCCGTATAGATAATTTTCTCGTGAAGTCATGGACGCAGCTTCTCACCATGCTAGTACCCGAATATGGTAGCTACAACCATTTCACCGTCAGTGCACCATCAGTGCAGCGTATTATCGCACATACATTGTTTTATTTTTTGTTGGTGACCGTTTTTAACCGAATTATCACTGTTATCAATTGGTCGCTCGGCAAAAGACACGCCTGTCGTGCTGTAACTTTTTTTGCTTACTCAGATTCTCGATGTGCTAGTACTCCAAATGACGACCCCAATAACGTCAGTGCGAACCACCTGTGCAATCTTTGGAAGCAGCACGTGAGCACGCAGAGGAATAATGCATGTAAAAGATAGTTCATGAGCTGAGGGGGTTGCGGCAGTTCGTATTTGTCGTGTCATTGCGTTTATCCTGAAGATAACAAAAAATGTAAGAAAGATAGAGCGTTCTTTTCATGAAGTGAGAGACTGCCCACTGTTCATAACTCTCCATTCAGTATTGCAAATGACCAAAGCATGCTTACGAAGTAGTTCAGTTATAGGTCACAATAAGGGGCATTGGAAACATTGAAGGATAGGTATGTCGCACCATGAGAAAGCTATGTACTGGTTCTTCCTTTCCTTCCTTTTTACGTCCGTGACGTAGTTGATTACGCATTATTCAACGTTCTTCCGAATCGTCTCTCTTGTTAGCGTTTTTCTTTATGTGGCGGAAACATTCCTGTTCAAGCATCACGCTTGAAATCAGTTTCTAACCACATAAGCTAACGTAGTACAAATAATACCAATTATTAGTGGCTGAGGGGTTATTCGACTGCTGAATGATTCTTAAGATCAAACAATTTACACATCTAAGCATTAAAGTGAGCTTCACGCAACGGAACCCTAAATGACTGCCCAAACCGACCTGATACGGAGCGCACTATAAAACCAATGATTTGTGCAGTTGTTTCCGCGAGATAGTTTATACAGGACAGTACCACAGTATCGTATAGGCTTATGCAAGACGTAGTCGCTAGAGGGAAAGCTGTTTGTGAAAGTTGAATCATCATACACACGGGGGCACATGGTAAGATCAGATACTCTTAAGGTGCGAGGCTTAAGGTATCTTAAATTTCGATTGATGTTCAACCAAAGGTTGTGACACCAGGCACGTAGACGCTGTACAAAGACAAGGGGCACAGTAAACGACCTTGTGATGGTGATGACGGCGGTGGTGGTGTTGCAAGAGGCTCGGTTAGGTTGGCGTGCATGGTCGGTAGTTCTGGCGACTGGTTATCTCTTACGTTGACTTCCAAACAATCGCACTATTGCAAGATCGTTAATCTACCCTTGTCTTCGTGTGATCACATTTACCGCCATCACAAAGAGCAGGCACCCAGGTTTCTCATGGACACGATTTTGTCAATCTAGCTACAGATCGTCCCGGGACATCATTAGCCCAAGGGGTTAAAAAAAAATGCACAGCGACATAGCAAGCGGCACTCGGTCGCGACCGGTGATGTGCATGCAAGCTACACAATATGTCTGAGGTATGCGTAAGCAAGGGCCGTGTGACAGCGGCCCTCAGAGCACGAAGGCACCCTTGCCATGTCGAGCAGGTCGCTCCAGTTGTTGATGTGTATGAGCGCCCGCCACCAGTTGCGCGTGCAGGTGGCGAAGATGGATGGGTGGTGCTCTTTGGCCAGCGGCCCATCCACCACCAGCGGCACAAGCAGCCACACCCCGATCACGAACATGAGCGGCGCCGTCAACCTGCGGGAGAGAAGTGCGCCAGCCTCGCCACATTCAATGCCCGTTGAGACGTTTGCATTGCGATCTCCGTTCAGAGGGTAATTTCAATATTTATGCTAAAGCTGCTGTAGTAAAGAAGGGCAGTGGAACAATTTGTGTCACTTTCGCGCCGAACTAATGGGAGAGGAACGTGACGAAGAGGGAAGACAGCTATACATTCTTGGATAAAAGGGATTGAAGCCGTTGCACGCTTCACCGAAGCTGTCTTCATGTCGATTACTGAGACACCAGTCCTTCTTCTTGCCTTCTACATCGCCTCTCGTTCTACAGAGGTTCAGAGCTGTAACTGCGTTTCTGCACTGCTCGGTAATGGTTCTCGTCACTCCCGCAGTGGCTTTGAAGATTTTGACAGAAATTGCACCTCAGGACAGAACTAAGGCGCCTTAGGAGTGAAAAAAAATGTTTGGTTGGCAAGACCTGCATAGATCATTAAAGGCATAAATATTTGCAATTGTTGCGAATAAACAAGTAGCAAAGAGCACGATTGTCGGTAGGAATACTTTCGATGCATGCTCGGCACTCAAGTTCCTTTTGTAGGAACACACAACACAGATACTCAACAACAACAAAAACGACGATGACGACGACGGCAACAACAGCCACAGTAATAACAGCTAATAATAATAATATAGGAATTTTGCGTGCAGGAGCTACAAGTGGACACACCAAATTAGAATGTTCCGGAATAGTTTTTACCACCTTGGTTTCTTTAATATGTGCATTAATCTCCGAACTTAGGCGTTTATTTTTATTCATTTAGGAAGCGTCCTCCGCTGCCAGGAATCAAACTCTCTTCATCGCTGAATGGCACAGTCACTTATCCACCACGGCGAGGACGCGTATTTCCTTGACTTTGACCGACCTTGTGACTTCAGTCAGTTCTGGTCGTGGCTTTGATGGTACACAATACTGGCACTGACGCCGGTATTCATCGAGAAAGAAAATTAGGGTAGAAATTCGACACTGGGGAATAACCATATAGTGCATAGCATTCTTTGTAACCTATACTCTTCCTTTGAAACCAAGACTGCCGTATGTTAGGAGATAAGTAACTTCAATGCCACGCACACTCTGACGATCCCCTCAGTAAACTCGTTCTTACAGTCAATCTTTTGTTTGGTGAATGAACGAAATGTTTTTGTAGTGCTTTTCTTTCTCGCGTAATTTGCCCGCCAACACGCCCGCCTGCGTTCCGACAAGGCTCCAACGTGTCCTCTTGAGAAGCCTCTCCCTGTTGTTGCAGATGCAATTATCCGGTTGCTTGCGTTTTCCGCGCGTTCCTTTCCGCACTACCTCTCGCCTGCGTTCTAACTGCGCCTCGGTAAGGCCAAACCAAAACACGCCAAGCGTCTCAACGAGCTCGCTTGTCCGCGAGAAATTCCTAAGGGTCGCTTGTCGATGCATGCGTCCGCGACGTAATTGTTTCAATATCGGGATTCTGTATGTTTTCGAATCCTGTCGTCGGATAACTTTAATGATGTTTATTTAATTATTTATAAAACAGTACTTGTTTAAAATGAGTTTACGAAGCCGTTCGAAGGACGAAGCTTAGGCAAATTCATGACTAACCATCACTCCCATGATGACTGATAAAATCTTGCGTCCGAGGTTCCTGCGCCCAAAAGTAGGTGGCAGCAAGCGTACAGAAGTTTGTGTATTTTCAGAAATGCACCTATTCTAGCCTAGATGGTGTTACGGATCTTTTGGGACACGAAATGGAAGGACGAACGGAACGGAGCAGAAAATGACCCCGACCACGTTGCCAAACAATGCTGCGCATTAAAAAAAGAGCAGTGGGGAGTTCTGGGTTTTATGCAACCAAAGTTAAGGGACGAAACCGCCGGCCGTACAAAAGAACGCAAAAGGGTATATAGAAGAACGAAAGCAAAGTGTGTGAGGCTTTTGGGTGCTCTATTTCTAAAACTTCCTATTGCTAAACAGAATAGCACGCTTCCTCTTTCTCTGATTTACGGAAGTGATTACTTTTAACAAGTTTCGATCACGTTCAGATCTTCTTTTTCCCCCGTTCTTTGCGTTTTTAGGAAGTTGCCTTAAGTAAGCTTTGTAGGCAGTTTTTATTACTTACCTTATGTATCTTCTTACGAGAAGCAGCGTGACTGGTAGCCAGAGGTTTCCCCTTCTTTGCCTCAAGTGCCTGGCGATGTTAAAGCTTAGTAGGAATCCGCTGGAAGTGTTCCAAAGAAAGACGAAAGCAAAATCAATCAGCGTGTGGCATTTCATTGGGTGGTAATCGTGCATCTTTAAATAGCCATTAGATACGCGGCCTCATATCGTCGGGGTAACCATATTGGTAGCAACAGGCAGTGTGGCGGCAAATTACGCCCTCTTAAGTGCTGTGAAATTCTGACTCGTCCCACACCAACAGTATTGAAATATTGCAACAATCGTATCTGCCCTCAAAGCATACGGTAGAAAAATACTAAGCAAGACGGTTATGCTACAACCTGCTGCGATAGTTAATCATTTCGTGTCATCTAAGGGCTTTTTTTTTCAGTGCACACCCAGCTTCAGAAAACGAACTCCGAAACTAGATAAAGAGTTTACAGCAGCATGTCATAAACTATTCTCACAACAGCCTGTTCGAGCACGATGTAAAATCAACTTCAATCAAGACAGTGCAGTCGAGATGAGAGTGATTCTTCGATAACAAGTTATCAGAAGCGGCCGCTGATTTTGAAGTATATTTCTTACATCGTGGCTATGACACTGGCGCGATTGCCTAGTAGTTAATGGTTGCTGGCCGTGTTACAAACTCAGCGCGCGTTTTCAAAATCAAATTCCACCGCAGTGTACCAATATTTACCGCGCAGAGGTATACCACTAATAAAATGCGTGCCAGTAATTTTTGTTCGGCAAACTGTCGTAAATGTTACGCTTTTCCTTTCTTCGCTGAAATAGTATAAACAAAGGAGACTTAATCAGCGTATAGGTGCTGACGGTTACGTCTTTTGTGTCAAAAGATAGATAATGCTAAAAGTTAGAAATAAACGTAAAAAGAAAGACAGAGCAATAAAAATGCACACTCAACGAAATAGTCTAGTTCAGTTATTACTGTATACGCAGAACACTTTACCCCTAGGATTAGTTACTCTAGTTTAGGTGAAAGTTTTCGTTGCTTAAACCTTAGGGGTTAGAGTGCAGCCCTGAATAGAAGCCCACCCTCCTGCTTTTGTTTTCAGATCGTCTGCCTTGTGCAGCAGGCATGGGGGGACCTCGTAAGCTGCGCCACTTGAGAAGTATACTACCTCATGAAGAGGAAGGTCTGCACTGATGGATAAGCGTTGCCGACGAGGCACCAGATGAAGTTCTTGCCAAAGCGAATGATGCGGAGGAGCTCTCCCACAGCCGTCGGCTCGACAGTCAGGTAACTGTGGCCCAGGATGACCCAGCTTGCACTGAGAAATCGCAGGCCGTGCAGGAAGCGCAGACGCCAGGCATCGCTACCGCGTTCGGCACGCACGTTCAAAAGCTTCTCTGTGTTGGCCACCGCGCTAAACGACAGCACCACCTTGAAGAAGGCACCTGCGCGCGTAGCACGTGCATCAAGTAAGTGTTACATATCTGCTGCACATGCCATTGATGGCCCGCTGGTAGGCTAACTGAACACCTTGATTTCCTCGTAAGCCGGACGCCTCGGGTTCCTGCAACAACGTGTTTGGATCGGAAGTTAAATGGGCAAAAAAATTTGGGGGAATTAATGCTGCAAGTTGAGCTTGTTAGATTGGATTCATGGTGCCGGACACAGAATTTGGCGCTAAGACTAAAACATAGCAGGAAGAAGGTAAGATACAGGTGCTGTTTTTCTGGTTCCCATCGTGAATATAATCCTGGTAGCCTAACTTTCAGTCTTTATTCAGCTCATTTCTTGTGCAACGGCTGTCGTTTCGTATTTTAACCCAGTACTCCGTGACAGTCATCTCTGCCATCTTATTGGCACTGTCGTTTTGGAGGGCAAGTATACTGCATCGCGGCACAATCATCAGGACTATTCTCCTGCTGATATTCACGCGATATGAGGCTGGGCAGCACCATCTGAAGGACGCGCAGGAAATATTGGCCGAGTCAGCAGTTCCGAGCGGTGACGTCAAGCGAGTTTGTACTGGTCTCGTACAAGCGAACATTCCTCTGATTTGTTGTTGAACAGTGCGCAACATTCACCTGCCCTTTAAGAAAAGATTCGCATTTTCCAACGGAAATATCCTAATCCTCGTGTCCCCATCCATCTCTGAAAATAATGTAGGAGTTCTGCAAACACCACGGAAATTACACTTCTAGCTGCCACCCAGCCTGTTGGAGAAAATAGCTACCCGACGAAAGATCTCGAGACTGGCATCGGATGAAGTACTTTCCAGGAGCGCACTGTGTGGACGTACGTCTCTTCTGTAACTGCGGGCGATGTTTAAGACACCGAATATTTGGGACCATTGCTTCGGTTCCTTTCTATGGTATACGGTAGGTTCGCGGGTAATCGCAGCCGACAAATGAGGGTCTTTTGTTGTGTTTGAAGACAGAGTTTTTTTTTCTGCAAGAAGCTACCAAGGCCCTAGAAGGGAACTTTAAGGCGATGATGCTTAAGTCAAGTAAGATAAAAGAGAAAGACAGTACTTGCACGTGTTCATGGTGGTGGGATAGGCAATGAACACAGGATATGACTAATGTTCTTACTATCGAGACGCATAAAGCGGATGAACCGTTTTGGATGATTATTTATAAAAGCAGTACTTGGTAGCTCAACGTTTCAAGATATTTGCCAAATGACTTGGCTATGCACTCTAAAAGTGCGCGACCCTTTTCCTGTCAAGAATTCCGAGGAAGTTCTAGAGCACGTTGCGGTCCACACCATTGTTAAATACTCCGAGTTT
The DNA here is from genome assembly GCF_013339745.2 of Dermacentor silvarum. Taxonomy (NCBI): domain Eukaryota; kingdom Metazoa; phylum Arthropoda; class Arachnida; order Ixodida; family Ixodidae; genus Dermacentor; species Dermacentor silvarum. Next base: position 217,894,095 of record NC_051154.1, read on the forward strand.
AGCATCGTCGTTTTAGGAACAACAAAAAAAGAGGTGTTTTCGTTTTAGCGTTGTTTTTCTTTTTTCTTTTTTCGTCAGCCACCGTGAACGCAAGAAATATTCTTCCACTTGTACTGCGATACTCAATGTACGAAGCCAGTACACATAAAAACGTAAAATATACCAGGTGTTCTTTAGCTGCACCAATTTTTAAAGAATTGCCTGTGGCAGAAAGCGCAATTGTAATCCTGTCTGAATAAACATACACTCGGCAATCGAAGAACACAAAACAACAGATTGACGTTTTGGCGCCCAATACGGGTGCCTTGTTCACAATGAACGAATGCATGATGGTCTTTATTATATAAGCGTCGGAAGACGTAATGCGCTTGCGTACAACTCAGGGAGGGGTCCCCGGGTCCGGTTTATCATGTTAGCAGTAGATTTTATGCAGAATGATTCAAGGCGCAATCGGGATGATAATTTTTTCTCTCTTTCGATGATGGAAGCCGAATGCTAGTTAATACTGTGCCCAGTCCTTTCATGATGCTCTGCTAGGGCCCCAGAAACCGTGTGTGCTTTGGCTACATCATTGCGGTGCTGCTGTAGCCTTCTTTTAAAGCTCCCCGTCTCGCCTACGTAGCACGCCTGGCAGTCCTGGCAAGGAATTTTGTAGATGACACCGGGATATTTTTATTTTTCGAGGTGGTCTTTGACTCAGACGAGTTGTTGTTTTAGCTTACTTGAAGGGAGGTGGCAGATTTGTACATCCTAATCTTTGAAAATTCTTGACATTGACTCGCTCACGCCTCGTGCATAGGGGAGAGACGCCCGTTTCCTTGTTCTCATTGGCCTGACAGGGGTTTCAGCGGCACGCTTTTCTTCAGTCTTTGTAAACTGGCCGGGGTAGCCATTGCTGACCAAATCCTGCGTTACTCTCTTCAACACAGCTCTGCGTGCGTCAGAAGTGGAGCACAATCGGAATGCACGGGTGAACAATGTCGAGGCAACAGATCATTTGTGTCCAAAGGGATGGGCCGAATCAAAGTGAAGATATTACCCTGTGTGAGTAGGCTTCCGATAAACACTTGTTGAAAGGTCGGATGCAGTGCGCATAACTTCAACGGCAAGAAAAGCCAAGCGACCATTAACTTCTTCAACGGTGAATTCTACTGTGCGAAAACTTGCCAGACGAGTTTTCGTCAAACCCTAGACTTAATTGTAATCCTTGAGCGAAATTACTCTATGAGGCGGCCATTACTTCAACAACAGTTCAAAATGCTTAATTAAATACCTAACACGTACAATTACGCCAATGAACCTTTTATTAATTATTTATGGCAGATATTGCAATTTACCAGTTGTAGCCGGTGAGCTCGCAAGGCTTATCCACTTTGAACGAATTCTGAGCACTGCACCAGCTTTGATATATTAATTTTCAAAGCGTCCAAAGAAATGCATTGGCGTTTCAGCTACTTTTGTGCTTCAATGCATAAAACAACGTTGTCCTAAAGAAAAGTAAGTGGAACAACAGTGCATTTTTACCGCAAGTTTGACGGCGCATATCTCGAAACCAGTGCCATCCTCAAAATACGTTACAAGTAAATATGCCTTGCAAACTCACTAGCTACAATTCATAAACTGGAAAATCTGCAGTAAGGCAATTAATTAGGAAGTTAATTGGTGTAATTATGTTAGTTATTCAATGAATCATTTCGATTTCTCGTAGAAGTAATGGCCGCCTCATCCAGTAATCTAGTTCAAGGGTTAGAATTGTGCTATTTGCCACAGGCACGTTTAAAAATTGTGGTGCAGGTAAAAAAGAACAGCCTATACATATACGCTTCTTTTTAAATGTGGTTAAGTTAGGCTGCTGTTTTTTATTGACGTAGTTTTAAAGGAGATGTTGGCGCCTTGCAGTGGCACCGACTACTTCTCATTGCATGGCAAATAATATGAAATCAGAAAATGTGTCGAAAAACAGTAAATACAGAAAGGGAGTAGCAACAGATGCAAAGTTCTGCACACTAGTCTAGGACGCCACTGAAGACAGTACATGCACACGCAGAATATATATATATATATATGCAGTTGCAGAAGTACATAAGGGTACTTGTCTGAGAACACATACAGAAGTTTAGAGTTTTGCAAACGAGTGGACTAACGCAAGCATACCCTAGTTACTTCGGGTTGCCGAAGCCCAAGCTCTATCGTTGGGCAACATGGGCCAGGATCATAAAATATTCTATGCCAATGCCAGTCATTTTCGCTCTTCATCAGTGGTCAGGGCGGCGCTCCTCTGTCAGTACCAACGGGATCAGCCGGCCGCAAACAATGGATGATAAAAGTGGCAAGGAACCGAGTACAAGGAATCACTACATTATACCAGCCGCGCTAGCGAATGCGTGGAATGAAGGAAAAACAAACAAACAAACAAAAAAAGACTCACTCTCGCCTAATACCTTCGCCTAGTATTTGGTGACGGACTTTCATCAGGGTTCACCTAATTCCGACCTAACGTGACGCATCCGCTAAACACGTACGCGTTAATATTGCTGTGATGGTTGAATCATTTGTCACAGTTCGGTCAATCAAGACATGGGATCATATATTGTACGGATTTCTTTTGCTATATTCGATTCCTTTCTTATCATCCTCCGCTCACGTACAACCGGCTGATCGTTCTGATGGCGTAGGCGGAGTGGCACTCGGGCCACTGATGAAGCGCAAAAACAAAAATAATTGGAATAAGATCCCTGCATTATACTGGACAAAAGGACTCGCAGAAGAGGTGGGGAAGGTAATCGTTGAAGTCTTTGAAACAATTAGTGGCGACTGCTTTTGGCTTCTCGACCTTCATTTGCGCGAATAAGCCAAAGCACAATAGCATGTACTCGTAGTTGAGAAGATAAAAGGCGCGTGAATCCCCAGGGAAAGGAGTGAATCAGAAAAGTTACGAAAGCTACATGTAATACTCCGGATGCGTGCAAGGCAAGTAACAGGACAGGCGCATTTCTTCGTACCTGCATTTCAAGAGGGTCTGCGGGAATCCCCTGAATGTGCAATGCTATTAGTAGCAAGGAAGCCAGTGCGAGTTGATTGGACCGAATCATCTTACAGAAATCTTCCGCTACCTTGATATCCTGTCGACATCGGAAAATCGCTAGGGCTTTGAATGGAAGGCGTTGTTCGGGAAATACACGTAAGGCCTCGCATGGTTCTTCATATATGAAAAAGAGGTATACAGGGATTTAGAGATTCATAAAATTTCACCCACCATAGAGACTCCATTTGATTAACGCGGTGCTGGATTTCCCTTTGCGTGCGGCTGGCTGTCTTCGCATCATAGATTGACATTGTAGGTCGGTATCTTCGCTCTGCACGCCAACGAATCTCCAGAAGTCGCTCTAACTGCACGTTCCGAGTACTTTGGAGAGCACGTCAGCGAGAACGTCAGCGTCTGCGCTGCTTCCTTAATCGCTTGCTGTAGGCCAGAGTAGAGATCTTTACGATAAGCATCTTCCATGCTGGTTTTGAATGTACACCAATCAATCCGGCGGATCGTATTTGGCGAATGACATATAGCCATACTTTTGATCTTCAGGTAACTGGGGATATGATCATTCCTATGTGCCTCAATGTCTAAAAACCACTTAACACTTATAAAAAGGCCAAGTCTAAGATGATGTACGTTGAGACTCGTAGAAAAGTAGGGCTTCCATCGTTAAGTAGGTACAGTTTCTGATCAGATACAAATGAAGCCAATCACTGGTTTCTTGCGTTAATTTTAGAGCTTCCCCAAATGGGATAGTGGGCGGTGAAATATTTTATGATAACCCATGTACCAGGGTTTGCTGTCAATATGTCACATTTCACCACTGAGAAGCTCGATGCGTCTCTTGCCTTGTGTAAACATTCGTCGTCGCCGTGGTTAGATGGAATATCATACCGCATCTTCAGCCACCTCGGTGAGCGGGCCCGGAATGCGTTGCTCGGCTTATTCAACGACCCCTAAAGAATGAAAACCCTAAGCGTTCCTAAAGAATAGAAGACAAGCCATCTGGTACCGCTTCTCAAACCTGGCAAGTCTCCGCTAGAGCTCACGTTACACCGCCCAATTTCGCTGGCTAGTTTCGTAGGGAAGGTGATGGAACGAATGATCCTTGCCAGACTGAAGTGGTACCTGGAACGCTAGAAAGTTTATCCAAACTCCACACACTCACGCTAAGTTTCCGTGACTTCCGTTCAAGTCCAGCGGTGTGTACTGTGTGCTTCTTGCTTCTGCTCTGCGTCTTTATAGCGCTAGTTAACAATGTCTCAAGTCTGGTTTACCCAAACGCTATGGCTTGTTTCTAACGTTTCGGCTACTCCTTAAAAATGTGATTGATCTGGTCACTTACGTTCAACATCAGAACATGTGTAAACGTTCATCCGTCGCTATGCCTTTGGTTGTAAAAGGAGCTTATGACAATGTTGCTCCTGAGGACACACTTGATGTTCATGAATCTGTTGGCCTTGGCGGTAGAATGTACCACTGGACCCGGAGGTACTTACACATGAGGTCTTTCATTGTGCATACCAATAATTGTCCGACCTCTCAACACTACAGAAAGCAAGGTTATGTGCATGGTGGCGTCTTGAACCCCACACTAATAGAAATGATTGTTATCCGTCTTGTGGAACAAATACCAAGTGTTTTCCAAATATCAATGTATGCAGATGACATGTGTGTCAGGACGTCATGTGTAACACGTCCTCAGGTGCGCGCGAGGCTTCAAAAAGCCGTGACTTCAATAACGACGTACTTTAGTGAACAAAGCCTCACGATTGCAATTGAGAAATGTGCACTGGTCGTGTTTGTGCAGAACTCAATGACGTCGTACGTAATATCCGTCAATGGGCAAACAGTTTGGTACGCCAGGACGCACAATTTTTTAGGGGTCATCATTGATCGAGATTACTGCTGGAATGTGACTTACCTAAAAAAGTACCTAACCACCATTTCACACCTATTGAAATTGATTGGAAGAAACCGTGGGGTATCATCAGTACACGCGATGTTACAACTCTACAGGACACTGCTTCTCGGATATCTGCGATACAGCTTACCTGTACTTACCTATACTTGCAGAAGTAAGATCCGCACAATCGAAAGTGTTCAGGCCCAGGCACGCAGGGTTTGTCTCGGACTGCCGCGCTGCACATCGACAGTGGAAACCATTGCAATTGCCCAGGATTACTCAGCCATTACCCACTTTACATTGAGTATGTTCAGAGCAGGAATCAGGCACCTTGCCTTCCCACCACCTCGCCTCGATGTCACAAGACCGGTCCTGTGCCTCTTCTTCTCAGAAGACATCGGCTTACCACTACTGCATCCCTACCGATTATGCGCCTTCCCAGAAACTGCTGGCACCTCCTTGGTGTTTATCTCGACCACAAGTTCGACTTTCAGTGCCAGGAATTCGGACGAAAGCAAGATTAGCGTCGTCAGCTCTCCAGCAGCTATCTTTATCAATGCTGCACGAGACATACAAGGAGCATGTTTAGATTTCCACCAATGGCTCGACAACTACGGGTGGATTTGAATGAGCTGGGATCTTCCTCGCAAAAGCCGTCACCATTCAGTTTAAGTCTTCTCACCAGACAACGTCGACTCTTGCGGAGCTTGCTGCACTTCACAGTGTACTTCGTATGATTAATGAAAGATCTGCACAAATTGTAGTGATATTAGCGTTTATAAAGCCGTCCTGCACTGTCTGCTATCCGCTTTAAGGCGTGGATCACAATACCAGATAGTGCCGTAAATATGAAAGTTATATCATGAATTAGCCGAGAAAGGACATGACGTCACTTTTCTGTGGTTTCCAGGCCACTGTGGCTCCATGGCCAACGAACATGCTGATGAAGATGCTAGAAGTGCTCACAAATGTGGGAGTGCAAGAACCCATCTCGATGTCAAGAACAGATGCGGCTACAAAGCTTCGCATGCACTCGCGTGGTGTCCCACGATCCATGCGGAACACGCCCAGTGTTGCCAGGTTTGGCTATATATAGCCAAATTGGGCTACAGAAAGAAATGTTTGGCGCCGATTTCGACGAGTTGGCTATGTGGCTATATTTGCGCTACTGAAAATCTGCGACTTGGCTTTGTTTGGGCTATAAGTGGTACCCTAATCCACGCTCCAGAGGTGGTTCTGATCGCGCAGAAAGAAATATCCAAAGCTATGTTTTAGCTGGCTGAGCCGGCCGCGTGGCTGTGCGTGTGCGCGTGCGCGAAATCCCCCCCCCCCCCCCCCCCTTCTGCGCTTTGTCTGAGCCGGTGGCTTTGATATTTGACGCACTCAAACATACACCCCGGTTTATCGTCGGACACTCAATTCCCGGGCATCGGGATAGATGGTTCTCCTGGGAGTAGATGGTTTTTCGTTCATGTTCTGCTCAAAAAGTACGAACAATAAAATAGGGTCGGGCGATCGTGGCGCCGACATGAAAGAAGGGAAGCACGGTAGAAGACAAGCTCCAATGTGTTCATGGCCATGACTTCTGGGTAAAGTATCGCGCCGTGCACAGCTTTCGACCGGCTCCACGTTCCTCACGCTAAGCTTTACTGCCATTTTCCTTTCCCTGCGAGATTAATTTTTGTTCGTGCTTACATTCGAGATTCATGTCGATAGGTTGGGCTTAAGATCGCATGCTCCTCGGAGAGGAGAATCCAAGCATGGGGAAGTGGGCCAAGTATGCTAGAAAGTATAAAAAAGAATGGGAGGAAGACCCGGAGTTCAAAGGTGGGTCCTGGTTTTTTTACTTATAGATGGTTTGCGCGTAACGTCACATATGCAGATACTCATTGTGCTAATATCGCAACATCTTTGCCACGATGACATCAGTGCACCACGTCACGTGAGCATCAACCACCGTGTTAGCTTAGCAGGTGAGGTGTCGCGCTGTTGGCTCGAGGGCGCGGGTTTGATTCCCGGTCACGGCGGCGAGATTTCGATCGAGGCGAAATGCAGGAACACCCGTGTACTTAGATTTAGGTGCACGTTAAAGAAGCCCAGTTGGTCAGAATTAATCCGGAGTCCCCCACTGCGTCATGCCTCCTAGTCAGATGGTGGTTTTGGCACGTAAAACCCCAGCAATTATTATTATTAGCTCATCAACGTACTTTGCTTTTTGACAGTAACCGGTTTTCACAGGATTCCCACTGTTCTCAGTTTGTCGTTTACCTTTGCTCTTTGTGCGCCATCACGGCTTTTACTATTTCGAGCGAGTTAGTTCGGGACGCGTGCTCGTCGCCGAAAACGGCTGCGCGCTTCTTAAACTATAGTGTGCCGGTTTGCGCAGTAATCTTTTAAAGCTCCGCTTACACCGATTCAGACAGTGAGTGGCATCTGTTGCCTGTCTGTTTTCTTAACCCATGTTCTTGGCGTGCTAGAGACCTAAGATGGCGGCCAGGTTGATGTAAATTGACACTATATAGGTAGTGTGTGTCCCAGCTAATCCAGCTCAAGCTAATTGAAAAACAAAAACAGAAAAAAACTAAAAAATAAGATAGAACGATGCGACAAAACGCGAGATATCATAGCGCGAAATACTTGTTTTAGCTCATCAAAAAAGAAGCCGTGAGCACGTCGCAGATCGCTGGACGGCTGAACTTCTACGCCGTATAGGCAGAGATAACGTGAGAGATCGATGACGCTGAACATTATTTTGTGTTCACGACAGCCAAAAAGCAGAGTTCGTAGTTCATATTACTGTAAATAACAAAAAATAACAACTTAGTACTATCTGTCATCAAATAAAAGCACTGATTTCGCCCTCTGCAGCTGGAACTTAAGAGCTTCCGGGGCCAACCAAAAAGTGTTCTGTGCAAGCATGAAGTCGCTGTTGTTGATGTAAAGGGCCGACCGTCCCGGCGGCACGGACATTTTGTTAAGACGGGTTGTGCAAAAAAGGACTGGCGTAGTCGAATGTGAAAATGTATACACAAATAAAATTGCGAGTAAAAATGGCTATATTTGGCTACGAAATATTTTGCACTTTTTTTCTGTTTGGCTACATTTGGGCTACAACTTCTCTAGATTTTGGCTACGCCGCCTCGTCGGACCTGGACGCACCCCCTGGACTCATTTCTCCGACTCCACATTCCATCTGGACTATCTCGAACCGAGACAACTGTTCTCTGCCGTCGGTGGCTTGGAATGTCTTTCATGAATACTTCTGCTTGCTCCATCGGAATGGCTGACAGTGCTGCTTGTGACAATAGTGGAAGCGAGGAAACCGCTGAACATGTCCTCTGGAACTGTCCTCGTTTGAGCTTCCAGAGGCAGTCGCTCGCTACAGGTTAGCACGCCTCGACGACGGGCCGCTTTCTGAGAAAATTATATCTTGAAGTGACGGCCTATACGGTCCTCACACCAGAAGACGATGAAGGCACTGCTGAAGTTCCTGAGCTCAAGCGACCTAATTTAATGACTATGACACTTCCGCGTTCTTCTATCCGTGTGTGTGTGTGACTGTGCTTTCTCTCTATTTCTCTCTCCGCGTGTGCGTCGATTTTTTTTTTATCTTTCTGTCTCCCCTTACCCCTTCCACCGTGCAGGGTGGTAGCAAAATAGATTATTATCTTCCGGTTAACCTAGCACCATTCGTATCCTATTTATCTATTTCTCTCTAGAAATAGTACAAATAACTGCTTATTGTCTAAATAACCAGTAAGCTCTCTTCTGATAATTCAAAAAAAGTGTTCTTGCTTTTGCGCTGCGTTTACTGGCTCTGTAGGCCCAGCTGACACACGCGAAAAGAGAACCAGCATATAAGTGGGCACCATGAAGGAGGAATGAAGGCACATATGCATTTCTTTTCTTGCACTTACGTCCGGCTGCCGAAGAAACCGTGCATATGAAAAATAGAAGTACTTTTTGATGCACAGGTCATGAGGCATGCTGTTTCTCCTGAGTGGGGGAGCTTTCTTTACAGCTTTATTATCGCTCGAGGACGCAAGAAAGTCTGTACGAACTCACCAATGTTGTTGAGGTCATGTCCGGCTTCTTTGCCGTATTTGCGCAGGTAGATATCCGTGAGCGAACCGACGATTACGAAAGATATACACGAGGCCATGAAGTACCTGCATACGCGCACGAAATAAGGGGAAAGTTGAGACGATGGATGGTCATCCTTCGCATCGTACTTTTCGCCACGACGCGAAGGTTTATTATTTTTTTTTCGCTCCCTGCACAAGAAAGGGGAGAAAGAAAATCTCACAGACTTACATGAGGGCTTTCTCCGTAGTGCTAAGCGGTGTCTTTTCCTTGATCACGCATCCTTTGACGGTTGCGTCAAAGCCGTGTTGGCCAACCACTGCGGCGTAGGCGTGAAAAGAATGGAATTCATTATTAGGCCATGAAGAAGAAGCTGTTACTCGCTGTATGAAAAGGCGTAATGTCTGGACGCATTGCGCCATTGCCTAAAAACCGCTCATCCAAATGCGGCGCACATAGGGTTCTTAAAACAATATTACGCAATCGCTTTAATGGGTAGTAAATGAATGCGGTGTGCGATTAAAAACCTCACGGCTACACTGGTTCAGCAATTGGGGAATAAGAAAGCGAAAGTAACACGAAAAAAAATGAATAAACACGAAATACAGCCGTGTGTTCCGCGCTCTACGTTATAACCATTGCGTACAGTAAGCCTGAGTGGCGTCGTCGTGACCGGAAACGCAAGCTTGCGAATTCTCGCTGTGCTGTACGGAATTTACACTTCTTAAAGCGATAGCTAGGTATTTCGGCCACTTTGGATGGTGGGACGATCTCGCACAGTAAACAGTGGCACATACCCTGTTCCAGAAGTTTTCTACGCTAAATTAAGCCACTAGGTCTGTGCTGGCTGCTGTCTTGTCGAGCAGAAAACAAGGGCCACTGGGTATGGGCCCATAGAAAGAACTTCGGCACTGCTTATGTAGTATTGGTATGGGCTCTTCTTGGCAAATCCCGCAGAATGAATGTGCCAAGGTGACATAAAAGATATGAAGAATTAAATAATAAAGCTATAGCGCCCCATCCGCAACAGGCACCTCCACGCCGAGCACGGCCGCTTGATGAATAGCCATTGCAACGAAGTTGCAGCCAGGATACCAGGGATAGAGGGGTTGCTTCGGAGTTTCCTATGGGGTGCAGTGATTACAACAAGATATACTGTGTCGTGGCATCATTCGGCATTGTGGGTGGCAGCGAGATTGTCATTTCGTGTACCTGCTGATTTGGCCATAAGGCTTCGTGATTCACGGATGACCTGGGGATATGCTGCAGGTTACGCAAGAAAACTGTCGCTGACTTTTACAGTCATCTTCGATGGTTTCTGTGATGGTTTCTGTCAAAGTTTATCTTACTGTCAGCGAACCATAGATATCTCTATCACATTCCCAATACTTTAAAAAGTTATATTCTGGGAACCTTGTGGATTATTCAATCTATCTGGAAGTTAGTCCTTTGAAGAGAATACTACAACTTGATAATAGCCGTTCGGGTTTTGTTGGGGGATTCTGAGCGCTTCTTTTGTGCAGTTTGTCCAATATTATGTATGCTTTGGAGAATGCTTAGTGCTGATTATTATTCGAGGACATTTATATTTAATTACTGTTAACACATTCTACTGGTAGAAACAGCAAGCACGATTATTTACTAATTTACTATTTACGCACTTATTTTCTCAAGTACGACACAAAACATGTACTATTCTTTCTAAAGCGGTCGTTGAGCTTTTTACATTAATTTAATCATTAAATAAAGTAGGATATGAATAAAGATAGGAAGAGCTACAATGTAACTTTTTTACGCACCCCAGAACATGTATATCTATTTTTTTATAGCGTCTACGTGCACCTACAGACTTTGTCACAAGTTTCGAAGCCACTCCCCGAGTCACATGATCTCTTGCCGACCTTTGTTGTAGCACCGGGCCTTCAGGCAGGCCCAGTGCCCTGAAGTGGCGCCGATTAAGAAACTTTGTCTCTCTCAGTCTTGCCCTGTATGTCCCACAGAAAGCATGTCCATCCAGGCAGGCTTTTTGGAATCTTTTGACAAATACTAAACGCAAAACGCGAAATTTTTTGTTGTCGTTGCAGTTTCACGGTTATACTCCTTGCACGTAAACAAACTTGTGGCGTGGTCAGTAGTCATTGGTCCAGGGCTGTTCAATGACTAACTCTATTTTGGTTCGTATGTCAGTTATTGCCAAATTGAAAGCAGAAAACAAACGTTTTATAACGGCACCTTAGTTGCTTAGCATTCACCAATACCTATACCCTAAAACGAAAGTGACTCGAAGCGGCCGTCTTCGAAGTTCTATTTGCCTCAATTAATCACGCGATGACAAACACCGAACGTGCATCTTGCCTTCAAATCTCTACTTTGTGACGTATAGGCCATCCGCTTTTATTCGACTGGGCATTACTTAATATAAGTGCTAACAAACCAAGACCAGCTGCAGCATATTGAATAATAAATCAGGCGCCAATCATCACAAGCTACCCTTCCTGCCTCTCCCTGACTTTCGCCGACGCTTTTGCACACCGCACCGTAAAGCTGCGCAATTTGGCTGAGCCGTAATTTCTAAGACGGATGTTTCGAAAGGCATCTTCATGGACGGTGTTTCACAAGACGGCTTTGCTACGCTTTAAGAACCATAAGAACCAAGCCGCTGTGAGAGTCTGGCTTCTAATTCAATACCCGCAGAATTGGCACGTGGGAAACACAACCCAGTCGTTTCCCCGTTTCGCAGCATTGCCACGAGTGTAAGGTGCAATTATTAATGCTAAAACATTATATGGCTCGTGAGGCGGAAGATCCGCCGTTGTCGGCGTTGGCGTGACCATTGATGGTCCAAAAAGTCAAGTGAGCCAATCCAGTCAGTTAAGACAAAGTTAATTAGACAGCCGTGTTTATTAAGGTGAAATTAATTAAGGCACAGTTATTTCAGGTAGAATTAATTAAGGCACTCGAACCCATGACATTTGGTAGGAGTCGAAGCCTCGACCTATGATGGGAGTCGAACCCACAGCCTTTGGTGTTAATTAATGTGAAGGCAGTTAAGGCACAGTTAATTAAGATTAATTTAATTAAAGCCCTCGAACTCACGACGTTCGTTGGGAGTCAAATCCTCTACCTTTGATGGGAGTCGAACCCACTACCTTTGGTGTTAATTAAGACGGTGGTCTTAATTAAGGCCTCGCGCGGTGGTCGCAATGCCTTTGCATTCAACCACGTAGGGATAAGTGCCCCTTCATTTTTTTCTGGTTGCTCTGCTTTCTGTTGTAAGCTTGAGCGCTAAAACGTAAAGGTATTCCAAGCTTTTATATTCCATTTCGGCAATCAGCGCTCCATGATTGCTCAAAAATATTTTGGGACACGTCCACTTCGCTTGCCTGTCACACGACGTCAGGAAAACAGCTGAATTTCCTTATCTGATATGACGTGTACGCACTGATTATGCATGATTAGACTAAACAAATAAGAAATAATCATTTCCGATTCTACACCTTTCACCATCAGCCCTCCGCAATTGGTCAAAAGAGTTCTCGCGGTGTTGTGACGTCACGCGACGTCACAACACCGCGAGAACTCACCACGTAAAATTGACGTGTACATAATAAAGATGCATTAATATGCCGAACAAAACTGCTTCATTTTCGGAATAGCCGGATACTGCCAGAATCCTAAATGAATAGAAGATGTCTGCCCGCCGATCGAGCACTGGCTACTCGGAGCTGCCGGGGAGAATAGATTAATTTGCGTGTAATAAAAATGTCGCAGTTTCGCCCGAAAGGCGAAGCATCGATTGCGATAGCAAATTAGTGGACAGCTATACAAAGTAAGGAAAGTAGTTTTATCGGCCGTATAAACTTGTAAACATAGACATAATAACTAAATTAACAAACATGGTGTCACGCGCGCACAAGCAAACATGAACGTATCTCACTGGATGACTTTGGAAACTTGCGGTCAAAACGCTGGAATGAGTAAGCGCGGGAGCCGCGAGCGAATTGACTTTCGTGCCGCCGCTGGCATCAACGTGAACTAAGCCACGAAAACGCTGCGCAGGGTGGACTCTGCCCCCGCCGCAGATGACTCTCAAGATACATCTACCCGGCCGGGCGGCGACTTTACAGCCTAGCGAGGCGTGGCATTTCAGGAACCGGCGGACGCTTGTGCGCAGGCGTGAGTAAGTGCGGGTGCGAGAGGGAACATCTGGGGGTGTTTGCTCCTTGAAAATCTGACTTTGCCTATAGGTACTACGCAGGAGAAGTTCCTTTGCTCGTTTTGTATGCCTTTGCCCTAGTCGTGCCGGCATTGCGGAGTGAGGTCGAGTTTACGCTCCGCGACGTTGGCAGGTGACGCAGTGGGCACTGACGCCCCATTTGGTGATCGCTGTGTCTAAAGGTGCGTCGGACATACGCGAATCCCTGAAGGTAAATTTCCCATGCCTGCGGCGCCGTGCTGAGTATTGCATGCCAGATTATACCTTTCTCGCGCGTTACGGCGCTCTACATGCAAAATAACGGCACAGAAGTTTTAGCAGTAGGGACCGCAGTAGAGACCGGGCCTGCTCTACTGGAGCAGTATCTTCGCTCGTGCCAGGCTGAAGATGCGTCGGACGTACCAACGGTGCTTTCGTTTCGCTAGCTCCGAGGAATCCGCCTACCGATCTTTGCACATGTTTTTGTAGACTGACGTTTATCTAACTCAAAGGGGACCATTAAAGAATACTTTTGAAAAGTCACGGATAGAATCATACGAAAACTCCGGCAAGAGTGAAGATACTTTTCTAGGAAATCAGGTCCGGTCTCTACTACGGCCCCTACTGCTCCCCCCGGGCAAATCAGTGATGTTATTTTGAAAGTAGAGCGCCGTAATGCGCGAGAGAGGTATAATCCGGTATGACTGACTCAGAACGAGCGCCGCAGGGGCGAAAGAGTCTATCCGACGTACAGTCAACCACAAAAGTTTGCGGACCACGCGAGCGCGTGGCCAAGAGCCTCTTCGCGACACTTCCGCTACGTCACCAGCGATCGACAGCAGCGCTACGTTGAAGACGCATCCCTCCTTAAATCTATGGCCTGTCTATTTTCGCACTGTGCGCAAATATTTTCTACCTATCTCTTTCAACGTGACGCGCTCTTTGTTAGCCAGGGCTACTTGCTTATATTTCGAGAGCAGAATATCAGTACAAGTAATCAGACAGCGCATTCTTCGGCTGTTATCAGTTCTATTTTCGCGTAGCCACGCTGTTTTTTTTTTTTTCGTGAGTGCGTGAGTGAGCGGTGAGGCAGCCATGGGACACAGATGCTTAGTCAGTAGGCAGAATTTTTCCGTTCCTCCCCCATCGCAAAGTGACAGTAGCGGCCGGGATTTGATCGCCTGCGCCCAGGTTTTGCTGCGCAAAGCCCGAACCACCGCGCTGCTATAGTGGTTACATTTAGAAAAATAAGAAATAATCGGGTGCGATGACTCTTTTTATAACCCTTTGCGACACGCCGTCCTCGTTTGGGGACTCGAACTTCGGAGGCGCGTCCCACGCCACGTGTTTCTTCAAATGACCTAAAACTCAGTGTGCACATTCTTGTCCGCTTCCTGATGGGACAACTAGCGGTCAGTTAACTTCATTGTCCTGCGTATTGCTGCAGATGATCACTTTGCTGGAGACACTACCATGTTAGACAATCGTTCGACGTGCCGCGTTCCAAGACCAACGTCAAGAGTATTTTTTTTCTCCGGTCGACACGAATACAACCGAAAAAGCAAGTGTGCATGCGTTTCGGGCCTAATAGTTGATTCTTTTTATGCAAGCATTGAAGCTGACGGATTTCAGAATAATTAGATAATGAGTTATACGCTAATTAATTTTTTTTACTGAAACTCGCACAAAACAGCACATTGCTTCGTCTTCTTTCTTGGAATGTAATAGTGAGCGTCTTGAAATGATGCCATGTGCATTTGACGCATTTGCAGACAGTGCATCATAATTCGTGTCTGAAGGGGATGAATTTATTCACAAGACATTTACAGAAGTGTCATGAAACATAGGTCTCTCAATGATCTAGTAGGAAGTGAAATGTCCGCCGTTTTCTAGCACCTTATTGATGCGTGTGGGCATCGACTCGTACAAAGATTCAGTAATCTCCGGTCTACCGCGCAGGCTTTCCCATTCTTGTGCGATCGCTTGCCACAGCGTATCGGCCGTGCGGCCGCGGTTGGCTCGTGTGGACAGCCGTTTCTTCAACATGCCCCAGACATTTTCTATGGGATTCAAGTCGGCGCCACATGGAGGCCACTCAAGCTGGCAAACAGCATGTTCTTCTAGCAATGACTGGACGATACGTGCTTTATGGATCGGGCTGCGGTCGTGTTGAAAAAAATAGCAGCCGTCGCTGAAGGGACCGTCCAGCGCATACGGAACGAGGTGTCTAGTGATGACGTCGCAGTACCGTGACGCAGTGAAGGGCCCTTCGAGACGCACAAGGGGACCAAGGCCATCTTTGCTGATTGCTCCCCACACGCTCACGGAACACCGTCCACTGGATAGAACACTCTGTGTGTAATTAGGCAGATATCTGCAAGAAATAGCATACAATTGGGTTCCAGCGGCCCGTCTAAAAATGTTGTGATTCCTCTTGCGTATGAACTTTATAATGCTGTTATAGAGTTGCAATAGAAAACGTGCAAACATCATTAGATAGTACTGAAAGACCCACTGGCAGCTTTTAATTAGCTTCAGAGTAAGTAGTACTATGAAACAATCGTTAATGTTTTCAACATAATACCACTACAGGAAAATCTCGTAATGTCCAAAAGCTCATTTTACGTGAAACATGTAGTGATGCAGAATTAGCTTCGTGAATTAACTGCCAATACACTGTAAACACACCTGCAGTTTAGTGGACGCCAAACCCGCTTCCGTTGGTCCCAGCGCGTGGAAAAAGTTGACTCGTCGCTAAAGATGACATCGCCCCATTTCTCTGTTGTCCAATCTTTCATTGCTGTAGCGAACATGAGTCGTTCTTGTAGCTGGCTGTCTGAGAGGCAGGGCTTCTGTGCTGCTACGAAAGACTGCAGGCCAAGCTCACTCAGCCTTCTTCTTACAGTCTCAGACGATACCGTGAGCGAGAGCGCTTCTCGGATATCCTCTGCACTTTGAAAAGGATCAGCCACGATGGCGGCCGTAATCAGGCGGTCGTCTTCCTCAGTCGTGGCCCTTGGACGCCCACTGCGCTCCATATCTGTGAATCTGTCATCGTCGCGGAAAGCTTGAATAATCCTATTCACGGCAGTCCGGCTCCTGTTGGTTCGGCGGCAGATTTCGCGCTGAGGTATTCCCTCTATAAATAAACGCACAATGTGCCTTCTTTCGTCAAGTGGAACACGCAGCGGCATCTTTCCAAATAGGCAATCACCACGTGGCCTGAAGCAAGTCTACTACGTTTTCAGCGACTGATGCGAAGATGCGCCTATGTGTGAAAGAAAATTTTCTATGCATCCGCTTTTTCTTTATTTTTGATGACAGTGAAACACCTCCCTACCCTTTCTCTCAAGACGCAGAAGCAGCAACGCTCATTGGACCAAGATGCTGCCAACGAAAGTGCGCCAGTAAACGTCGCGTAAAAAAATCGTCGCAGCGCTTCGTGAAACTTATCTACCCACTGGCACACCAGTCGACAAAGGTTGCAGTGATTGCTCCGATACTGCTATCAAGCCAGATATGTGGCGGTCTTATCGCAGACAGCGCTCTGCGTCAACACAACGAACTAACAATGTCATGCACGGGAATAAAAAATTAACAGGCAGGCGAGTACCAAGAGGGCTCATATCCGGGAGAGCGCCCCTGTGGCCGCTAGGTGGCGTACCGCTAGGTGGCGCGGATAGGCAGTCTGGCACGCGCTCGCGTGGTCCGCAAACTTTTGTGGTTGACTGTACCTTTAACTTCAGGGATTCGCGTACGTCCGACGCACCTTTAGAACAGCGATCACCAAATGGGGCGTCAGTACCCTTTGCTTCACCTGGTTCACCGCACCGGCCGCCAGCGTCGGAGCGTAAACAAACTCGACGTCACTCCGCAATGCCGGCACGCTTAGGGTAAAGGCATACAAAACGAGCAAAGAAGCTTCTTCTCCTGAAAGCCCCGAGATTTTCTCTCGCGCACCCGCTCCTGCACCTGCGCACAAGCGTCCGCCGATTCCTGATATGCCAAGCACCGCTGTGCTGCCTAGCAATCGTAAAGTCGCGGCCATGCGACCGCGGCGTGAAACCTCTACCCTCCCTCCGGAGTGTTGCGCGGGACTGGAAGACGGCGCGCCTCCTTCCCGCTTTTCGCCCCTGCGTGCGCGAGATTGAACCGCGATCGCCGGCTCACCCTCGCACGCTTTCACTCACACATACAGCATACAGCGCGGGGCGACGATTTTGTCGCCCGTGGACTTTATACGGAACCTCACGGCGATGGCGACGCCGACGGCAGAAATGCGCCTGGAATGTCCATGAAATTGCTATCGCAATAAAATTTTTACGTGGCAGTAATACGTTGTCGAGCTCTTTAGGCACGTACATGACATCGCTCTGCCAAATTGTCTGCGCTGAGGATCTATTTCAGCTACATTTTTACTCTCCCGTTGCACGCCGCCGAGATTTTCTACCAGACACCGAAAACTAAGCAAGAAGAAGCGGGCCACTCGCAGACTGCGGCACCGCCCTCTTCATAAGGTTATGTACTTTCACTGTTCTGTAGCCCGGCTCCAACAAGACCCTCCCAACTTCCGCGTGCTCCTCGCCTCAGGTCAGCCAATTAGATAAGAAAACATGTCAAGTAAGGCAATGTTATTCGTTTTGAAAGCAAACAAAGGTGACCTCCTATAAACGAGAGGAGCGTTTCATTGACCTGTTCAAAAAACGCTGCCGGTCACCGCCCGATGCTTGCGGCGGCGGTTACACAAATTTGACGTCAGGAGATTGGAATCAAAACAGATTGGAATAGTTTTACGTTAGAGGGCCCAATTTCTTGTCCAGTCTATAGGTTTTTCACTACGGCCTCTTTTGTAACCTTACAAAAAATATGCAGTCCTGATGTCAGTAAAAATTTGTTTTCATCGCTCACTCGACAGATTTATTCACTCGTCATATTATTTAACAGCCGAAAGAATGAACACTAGGAGCCAGACATTTCCTTTCTTTCTAGCTTGTGGCTCGTGGCACGCATAATGCGAAGTGTAGATGTACTCACGCGATCCAATCAAGAACTGGAACTCGGTTGCAGAGCAGGCTGATGGAAAACAGACCCCTAGGCGAAGGCCGTGCGCCATGTCATTGTACATGAACCTGAAGAAATCCAGCTTTGCCTGCGAATAAAATTGAAAGGCAGAACAAGTTTGCTTGACGTCATGAAAAAGCACAACCTGCAGAACGAAGGGAATTAACTTGTTCAACAGCTACGATACACTCATTCATTCATTTACAAAACTTTATTAGAATCCTGAAGCCCGGTCTTTTCAAACCGAGGCGGGCCCCGTCCACGTCGGCACGGTCAGGCCGAGCCTTATGGTGCCATCGGGGACCCTCTGGACAGCCCGTAGTTGACCTTCACATGAAGAGCTTGATATCACCTCGTGCCAGTAAAGCCATTTTTCCTCGGGGTTGGCGAGAGTCGCGGGACAGCCTGCCAGCGTGTGTCTGATTTCAATGATGCCATCGCACACGCTACATTCTTTCCTAATTTCTCTTTCGGGGTGAATTTTATTTATGAAATACGGAGTGGGGTACCTCCCGGTTAACAGTAAACGTAGCGTGACTGCCTGAGCCCTGTTCAACTTTACGTGTGGCAGTGGGAATTGCCTACGCCCCAAGTAGTAGTATCTGGTGATGTCGTTGTAAATAAATGATCTTTATGATCCCCGGAATGGTAGTGGGCGTCGGTTCGGTTCTGACCGGCACGGCAAGCAAGTCCTCGTGCCAGGTGGTTCGTCACCTCGTTGAGGTTGAGCCGAATCTCCTTCACTTGTCCCATATGTGCAGGATATCATCGGATTTCAGTTTTGATAGTTTCGACCTTATCGATAATTTTAGCTACAGTCCCAGCGACATAACCTTTGTCAAAGCTCTTAATTGCTGCTTTGGAATCACTATAAATGAAAGACCATTTACGGTTCCTGATGGCTAGAGCAATCGCGGCTTGCTCCGCCACAGTGGAATCCTTAGTGGAAATGGTGACGGCGTCCCGTACCTCGCCCTGGCTGTCGACCACCACGGGCGTGTAGGCCTCTTTGCCTTTGACCCAGGCAGCGTCTACGAGGGCCGCCTGTTGTCCTAGCTGTTCAATTTGTTTCAACAAAGCTTTCGCTCTCGCTTTTCTCCTGCTAACATTGTGTTCCGGGTGCATGTTTCTCGGGAGGGGGGTGGTTCTGATCGCGTCTCTAAGGTCCGCGCTCAACTCTACCTCGGCCTCCTTCGCGTTCCTCGATCTATTGGGGTCTGTCTCTATCACTTTGAGTATAAGCCTGCCCGATCGCGTTTTCGTCTGTCTTTCCTGCTGCTCCATCTGTTGCGCTTCCGCCATTTTTTCTATTGTACTGTCGTATCGTGTACGCCTAGGTTCATGAGCTTCACGTTCGAGGTGATATTGGGTATACCTAGGGTAGCCTTGACTAACTTTCTGATCATAGTGTTGAGCTTGTTCAGCTCGGCCTGCGACTATTTGAGTAGACCTGCCACGTAGGTGAAGTGACAGAGAGCGAAGGCGTGCACTAGCCTTAGAGCGCTGTCCTCACCCAGGCCCCTGTGTTTGTTGCTGATTCTCCTTAGTAACCTGATGACTTGGTTCGTTTTGTTAGAAATGTGTTGAATGGCATTGAGGTTGGTACCTCCCGCTGCTATGTGAAAGCCTCTTGGGTTCCTCCCCGGGCTTGGGTTCCTCCCCGAGGACGTAGCGCCTGGGTCTTCGACCCCTGCCTTTAAGGACCAAAAGCTTCAATTTTGCCGCCGAACAGTTTAGTCCCATTTCGCCTAGTGTGCTTTCCATGCTGTGTATGCTCTCCTGCAGTCGTCTGCAGGAGACCGTGCACCGGGCTAACTTGTATGAGTTGGTGTTTGATCAGGAGCATGGCGTCCTGAGTCGATAGCCCGAGGCGGAAACCAATCAAGTTATACATGAGTATGTCGTTTTGCTCGACGTATCTAGTGAGTCTGTTGAGTATAACGTGTTCCATAGCTTTACTTAGGCACAATGTAAGCGAAATGGGACGGAGGTTATCCAGATGGAGCGGTTTGCCCGGTTTGTGTATGAGGATGCTGTTGGACATCTTCCATTCCTCCACATAGTCTCCCTTTCTCCACAATTGGGTGAAATGATCCGTCAAGAAAGTGATCGAGTCGTCGTCTAGATTCATTAAGAATTTATTAGTAATACCGTCGGGTGCGGCTGCCGATCTACTAAAGAAACCACGGCCCATACTTCACACTCGGTGAAATCGCCGTCCATTTCTTCGCATGGTCCTCCCAAGTACTATACGCGTTCGTCGCTATCGCCCGGTTGTTTGAGCGGGAGATATTTGTCCGCGAGCTGCCTCATGACTACCTCTTGAGTCCTGTACTGGCTGACCTGATGTAGTAGCTTTACAATTGCCGTTCTCTTGTTTTACTTAGTTTCGCTCTCATTCAATAGGTGTTTGAGGAGGTTCCAACTGCCCCCGTGTTTGATTCTGCCGTCTGCCAAGTGGCAAACTTCTTCCCACTGCTGTTTCGCGAGTGTTCTCGAATGCTCCTTGATCTGTCTGTTTAGCAACGCTATCTTTTTCCTGAGCCTTCGGTTCAGTCTTTGGGTTTCCATCTTTGCAGGATGGATTGTTTGGCCTCGATCGGATGCGCGAACCTACTGTCTATGCTCTCTATGTTTTCTTCGGACTTAATTCTTTTTGTGGCCTCCCTGAGGTCCTCTTCGAGCTGGTTGATGCAGGTCTGGCAGGACTGTCTGCCCAGTTCTATCGGTTCCTATTCTAGTCTTTTCGCTCTAACTTTACTAAAAAGGTCCCAGTCTGTGCACCGAAAGGTTCTAGTCTCTTGTTTGGGCATGCCTATACCCATGTGTATGATAAGGTGGTCGCTGCCTAGATCGGTGCCCGAGGTTTCCCAACTAGCTTGTTTCGAGTTGTTGAAAAAAGTTAAGTCGAGTGTAGAGTCCCTGCACGTGGACGTGCCAAGCGGCTGGGGAAAGCCGGATCGGTGAACGGGCACAGTCCCAGGTCCGTGGCAAGGTCCCATAACCTCTCACCTTTCTTTGTATTCCAAGCATAACCCCACGCGTGGTAGGGGGCATAAAAGTCCCCTCCGATGATGAGCGGGGAGCTCTTTGCGACTGCTAGTGCCTTGTTGCAAAGTGCCCTAAGACTTCGTTCCTTGTCGGTGGGACTGCTATAAATGTTTAGGCAGAAGATACTCTGCGCCCTGCCCTTGTGCCTTTTGAGTACGACTTCTACTAGGGTATACTCGATTTTACTCAATCCGAGATGGATATCGTGCTCAATAAAAGGTAGCTTTTTGTCAACGAGGGTTGCCAATCCCCTCCCGCAATCCTTTTCTCTACATATCGATTTGTACCCGGTTAGCTTGACTTCGTCCGCTAAAGTTTCCTGCAGCATAATTACTTTTGGTTCGACCCCCATCGATCTAATTAATTGGCGCAGCGATGCCTTTTTGTTGAGGAATCCGCGACACTTCCACTGCGACACACTAAAACTGTGGGCGCTCTCCATGATTATTTGATGGTTCATTTTGCTATTACCCGCGATCTTTCTCTTTGGAGCGCCTCCTGAGGTTCCGGGGAGCGAGTTTACGCTTTCTGAGTCTGACGGCAAGAATTCGTCGTCGTCGCATCTCGTTTCGAGTTTCTTGAATGTCTGTTCGGCCGTTAACCTCCATTTCCATAGTTTACCCACTTTAAACTTAGTCCTTTCCGTGTCTCTCTAATTTCTTAAATTACCTCTTTCAGCTCGCTGAGGACTGAGAAAACCGAGTCAGTTTCGGGGCTTACTGCTCTGTTTTTCGGGGTGGGGGAGCTGTCTCCCTCGCTTGGTTCGTTGCTTTGACTTACTGGTCTGGCTACTGCTATGCTGGCAGGGCTCGGCTGTGCCTTCTTTTTGAGTTCTACTACCTGTTTGGTGAGCTCTTCGTTAGATTTCCGCAAAGAGTTTACCTTCCTAATCAACTGTTCTATTCTGGCATCATTGCTTTCAGTCACCGCCGGCGTGGCAGCGCCACCGGCGATTCTCACTGTACCTTTGACTTTATCCGCTCAGGCGGTCCCAACTGTCGGCTTGGCACCAGGTGTTCCATCTTCTAAGCGCACCTGCGCTCCTCCCGACTTGGAGCGGCTTCTCTCCCTCGTGGCCGATCGCGACCGAACGCGTTCCTTTCGGCGAGCCCGTACCACATAGGGTATTTGAAATCTCTGCTTGCACGCCTTGTCTCCGGTGGGGTGATCTCCTCCGCAGAACTTGCATTTGGGCGTGCAAACGTGGTCCACTGGTGGGTTGAGGGCTCCGCACCCTCTACACTGAACAGAGTCCGGCGTGGGGCACACGTCCGAGCGGTGTCCTACCCTACCACAAGTGAAGCACACATCAAATTGTTTCCTGTAGAGATAACATCTCAACAAGGTCGGTCCCGTAGCGCACAAAGTTTCGCACTCTCAGTCCATAGAAGAGGACGATGACTGAGCCCGACGTCTTGATGCGCTTGGCGGCCAAAGCGAGCGGGTTGCGCTCATGCACGATATTCCTTGCAATAGTGGACTGGGAGTCCCTGATGTCGACTCGTCTAATCACCCCTTTGCACGCGGCGTGTGGGTCTGTCCCGTACGCATTTACTTCATACTCCGTTTCCACGATTTTGAAGGATCTGATTCTAACGTACCTTGCCGCGTGGTCTGGTTCAGGCGTGCTGACCACCACGATATTTTGCGTGAAGTTGGGGCAGACCGCGTCTTCACTTGCTTGTTCTGCCGTTAGGCCTGAAGCCTAATCAAAAGCTTTATCAAAAGCTTCATCTGTGTCATGAGAGCGCTAGACAATTAAACAACATAAAAAATAACTATGTTCCGTTAGTAGAAAAGTAGGGAGGGCTCAACTGATGTTTAGTTTGACGAAAGAAGGAATTCGGGACATCCTAAAACTACGAGTAGGGGTAGGAGATACGAGTAGGAGAAACCACGAGTACGAGTAGGAGATATTCTCGACGCATACTACTCATCTCAGCTTGTTTTGCATGATCCTCAACAATTTTCCCTCATATGTTCAAGTAGTTTTTGTGCGAGTTCCTAATTGTAGGAGTCTTTTCATATTCTTCACTATGTCACCTCTTTCTATACTTCTGTACTTCCCTTAAATTCGACGAACGTTCGTGCAAGCTGTGACGGCTCTGCCGACGCCGGCATCTGGCCGCGCGTTTCGACGGCCTGGTATGGTTGCGTTGCTGGCTGACGCATAGCTCATCACTGACACCGGCGTCCGCCTGTGCATTATGCAGTTATGCCCTGGTCTAACGGTCGCCCAGGGGCTCCGACGCCAACTACGTTGCTGGCTCGTCTTGATTAACATTTGATACCGACCTCGCCGTAATCAGCCTTCGCCGCCACCGCATGAGAACCATGCATTGTAGAACTCTCCTTAGTAACATTGCTGTAAAATATTTCTCTCATGTAAGCGGTATAGGTGGCGACTATAGTTCTAACGTGACGATTATTATAATTATGAGATGGGAAAATACACATACACACAGAGATAGGGAAATAGGGAAGGAGCAGGCTGGCAACTGCCTCCGAGAGGGGCACACAGCCTGCCTGCTCTTTAGGAAGGAGGGAGGATGGAAAAGAAAGCTGAAGATAAGGAGAAAGGAAGTAAACAAGAAAGAAACAACAAGATGACAGGCCACAAAGACGAAAGTAAACCAAGAACATACACGCAGGAAGAGAAAAAAAACAAACCACGCAGGTCGCACTAATCACAGAAGGATGTACAAAGTTAGCAAAATATATTTTGTCCCTCGCAAACTCTCTCACAAACGGGAAGCCACGCCACTTTCTTGTAGAAAAGTAAGCAGCGTGCAATGAGCCTGGTCGTGTCGAGAAGCACAGCCACTCGGATACAGGCAATGGTCAAGGGCTATAGTCCTTAAGTAGTGACATGCGCTGCGGAAAGAAAGCAAGGTATTCTAATATAAGGTGCTCCAGTGTCTCGCAGAAACCGCAAGAAGCACACGACGGACTGTCTACACGTCCTTGCCGGTATAAACGTTCAGACAGCAATACACAGCCAACCCTTAACTTCAGCCATATAGCTCTAGCACAACGAGGCAAGCCTGGACCACGAACACGCGGATGAAAGGATCATTTTGTAACACGCTGGTCTGGTTGCTGTTTAAGTAGGTATCTTCGAATCAACAGACGAGCATCGTCTAGCTTACACAAAATTTCCGAACAGTCACATTCATTGTGAAGCACAAGATGAAGCCAGTCGATCGGCCTCTTCCTTTCCAGCGATACCTACGTGCGAAGGTATCCACTGGTCAACATGGGATACTCCACGAGGCGTAATTCTGCTGGAAGACTCAATGATACTACGCACAACTGGGCGATCAGCGTAACTTCTCTGTGGTATGCTGAGGACAACGTGGGAGTCCATAAGGATGGCAACCTTCAATGTCCTTAACTCTTCTTGCACGTACTTTACAGCAGCATCAATCGCTGCCAGCTCCGCAGTTTTAAAGCGTAAGCTTTCTTTGGCGAGCTCCCAAGCCCTGTCACGCGAAAAGTGTAATGCCTTGTATCTGCACAAAAATGCGTAATTTGCAAAGTTAAAACATGTAATCTTTATGATAGTGTAAATGTAGATGATTGATAGCTTTTGAGCGATAAGGAATAATGTAAAGCAAAAAAATAAATAAAACAGTAAGAGAATACCCATAGAGATACATCGGACTCCTTAGAAAATACATGGGGAAGCTTACAGTAGGGATGGGCCAACTGAAATTTGGGGTTGGGTCAACTGGAAATGTGGGGGTGAGCCAACTTAAGTTTGGGGGTGGGCCAACTTGAAATCTTGTGGGAGGGTCAACTTCAAATGTGGGGTGAGCCAACTTAAATTTCGGGGTGGGCCAACTTGAAATTTGGATGTGGGTCAACTTGAGATTTCGGCGTGAGCCAATGTCCAATTGAACACTGCTGAGCGTCCTTCGAGTTATGAACACCTCGCGGGCAAGTGAGCGCATTGAGAGCTTGGCGCGTTTTCATTGGGCCAGAACGCAGGCGAGAGCTTGCGTGAACAAGGAATGCGCGCATAACACAGGCTTGCGCGAGCCACAGCGAGGGTGACATGGCATCGCGGCGATGCACTCTCCCCTCACGCAACGCCTCAGGCGCGACTGCGATAGCTGGCGTTCCCTTTCGACTGCTCTGCTCCGTCGACGTGCGCTCGTGCCCGGCCTTCCGGCTCAATTGGTACGATTGCATGGAAGGGGCCGGATGCGGCGAGAAATCTGAAAATTGTCTACTAAAGCGGAAGCATTATTTGCCAACGGAAAGGCCATGGGTAGACGCGCATAAGCTAGGAAAAGCAAGTAAGCAAAACTAAGCAAAAGCGAAGTCACAGGCGAGCCAAACATGCTTACGCTTTAGTAGACAATTCTCAGAATGTCTGTTGATGAGGCTGGATGCGGTATGCGAAACAGCGCGTCTGATGTCAGGTGTAGCGCAGAAAACAGCTGCAAAGGCACATTGGCCATCGCTGTATGCAGGTGCATCCATAAATAATTTAACATATTCTCCAAATCTTTTGAATAAGTGGAACTGAGCCAATTAGAATAGCGTCGGAACAGGCAGTGCAGACGTTTTTTGTGTATCTCTGGAATCGCAAGATAAACCGGGAATAGACATTACCTAAAACTTTCCAGAGTTGTAACTGAAGTAGCACCTTCAGAACTGCCAGCAATGGTTTTAAACAATGCCGACATTTTCCCCATGCGATAGAATGGGCTCTGAATCAGCCGATTAAGGAGTGCTTGGCGATCCGATGCGCGGTGCAAACGCTTGATGTGGCTTGGAGCTATGTTATCAACTTTCAGCCTCAGGGACAACTGATGTGCTTCATAATGTACTGGAACTGATTGTGCCTCACGAGGTAAGCCAGGCATGACCCGGAGGGCAACGCGGTGGTCACGTTCCAGTTGGACCATCAAACTAGGCGGCACATTCGAGACTGGCAACGCATACAACATGCCAGAGAGTACCGATAATTGACACACCTGTAGTGCTGTCGTTTGGTCGCAGCCGTCCCCCCTAGCCGT
Organism: Dermacentor silvarum; assembly: GCF_013339745.2. NCBI lineage: Eukaryota > Metazoa > Arthropoda > Arachnida > Ixodida > Ixodidae > Dermacentor > Dermacentor silvarum. The sequence continues at coordinate 217,920,452 of NC_051154.1, forward strand.
CAAGGAGGCGACATATTTGAGGAGGGACTGTGATTGGTACTGTACAGAATTAACCGCAGGGGGCCACGTGAGGCAATCATCAATAATAACCCCCAGGTAACGGTGTTTCATACCGATAGTATTGGTGTATCGCCAAGGTACATTCGGCTCATGGTTCGATGAGCACGTTGTGTGGGACGGTATGCAATTGCAGCCGACTTGGCCGGTGAAATCTGCTATCCAACTTCATCTAAGTACTCTCTAATCACATTCGGAGATTTCTGCAAGCTTGGATGAAGGCGTGGGCCAAGGTGCTAAAGGACAGTGATCCACAGATCGAGGTCGTTAGCATAGACAGATATGCCTATAGAGAAGTCACATTCCTGAGGCAAACGGCTTGGAAGCCCAGCAAGAACGCAGTTAAAGAGAAGAGGTGATAAAGCGCTGCCTTCCGGAACACCGCGCATCACATTGCGAGATTCACTTATTGCTCCTCCGACGCGCACTTTCATTCTGCGCTCTGATAGAAAATTACGAACAAATAGAAGCAGACGTCCCGAAATTCCAGTAGTCGCAAGTGCGACAATAATTTCCTTATATGGAACCGAGTGGAAAACTTGCTGTATTTTCAAAAATAGCATTTATGCGGAGTGCTTATGCTCTCGAGCAAATTTAGGCAGATACAAGGTCTGCAATGCTGTCTAGGGCTGAACGACAGCGATGAAAGCCCCTCATGACACGAGGAAACAACTTCAGCTTCTGTAGCCTGACATCTAGACAAACAGTATCATTCCTTCCATCAGCTTGATAGCATTTAATGTTAGTGATATTGGCCATTAGGACTTTTAGGTGTTTGGTAGTGCGCCCAGGCTTTAAAATCGGCATCACCACGGATGATTTCTAATCATAGGGGATTAGACAGGTTCGCCACAATTGTTATATTCGTCTAGTATACGTTTATGAAAAGCCTTATCAATGTTTCGTAAGGCTTGGTGCGGCGCTTGCAGAGACTGAGCGCGCGGCGCAGCTCTTCGAGAGTGAAGTCTGCCTCGTCCATCTGACAGGCAGGACCATAGCAAGTAGTTATAGTACTATGACTTGTCAGAGATAAAAGGTTGCCGTTTGTGATCCCACTTGACATAAAAAAGACGATAAAATCTGCAAATTCTCCTGCAAGAATTTTCGGTGACTGGCCGGTCGCTATGCACAATGCTGCCGCTTACAGACTTTAGGAGTGCGGAGAGCCTTTAGTAGGCGCCATGCAGAATGCAACGCTTGCAGAATGCAACAAACTACACTAGGGTTGCCCAGCTCTTGCGACGAAGTTGCTCCGTATGCCGGCGTATCACTGCATCAAGGCAGTTATAACGCGTACAGTCGGTGCTTTTAGAGCGCTGTGCTCTCTTGTAAAGCGCGGCGTCGGCAGGCGCGGAGCATCAAAAGCTTAAGATCGGGGTTTGGTTTATCTGTGCTCCGCCGTCGTCGTACCGTAGCTTGTTGTAGACAATCACTCACCATCTTGAACAGACTGGCATGTGATGGCGCCTCTGAAATCAGCTGACGAAACTTTTACCATTTTGTCACTCTGTAGTTGGAATTCTGGCAGAGTTTCCTCTTCCCACAAATGTAGGTGATCCGTCATTGAGTGTTTGAAGACCGTGTTTGACAATAAGCTCGTTGATCTCCACCCCATGACTGTCTTGTGGATGGGAACACAAGTGCGGGTGGTGAGCATTAAAGTCTCCACATAGCACGAACGATGTAGAACACCGTGTGACTAAGCACTCCAGTCGTGTGGTGTCTGAAGAACGCGTAGGTCGATTGTAAATGCTTGTCACTGTCGTCGTTGCACCCCTAAGGTATGCAGTAATTGCTGTACCCTCGAATTCGGTGTCGCAGATGTCGTCTGTGTCAATAACTGTGAAATCTAAGTCAGCGCGCACGTATATTGATGCTTTTGAAGTATTGCGTGAATGCGCAGCGTCCCCATGCTGAAAGAAGCGACATATGAAAACTAAAAAAAAAAAAAAAAGAAAAGAAAGAAAGAAAAAAAAAACGAGAAAGAAGAAAAAGGAAAAGACAAAAAAATCAGCGATTCTCCCGTTGACGCTACACTGAGAGCAAACTTTAAGTGATTGAAGAAATACTTTAATAACGCCTGCCTTACGGTTAGAAATGATTTCAGAATATTCACTGTTTAGAAGTAAGGATGTTCCGCAAAGAAGAAACTTTCCTTGAATACACCTCGATGGGGATTGAAATGCCATAAGACTGCATAGTGCTTGACTTTATAGCATCCTATACACTTTCATGCCACCCCCCACCCCCCCATCATGGCGAAGAGCGCAGGGCGACGACGGTCGAACCTAATTCTGGCTCTCGCCGCCAGCCGGCAGTGCAGCCCAAAATAGACCGCAGGCTAGGTGGCTATTTATCACCGTCCCGTTTCAAAGGGGATGCCATTAAATCATCATCATCATCATCATCATCATCATCATCATCATCATCATCATCATCATCATCATCATCAGACCACTTGGATTTAAAGTGCACGGAAACACCAGCCGGTCAGCGGTAGAGGTAAGCAAGAGATGTTTAGAGTATTGGGGGGAAAAAAAAGCAAGGAAAAGATTCATACGACCGGATCCGTTACATGCATAGACAGCGGTACAAGGTGGATAAGTTTTTGGGAAGGGAAAAAAGATTATCTCCGGCCGCGGCGGATGCATTTCGATGGGGGTGTAATGCAAGAACGCCCGTATACAGTGCATTGGGTGCACGTTAAAGAACCCCAGGTGGTCAAAATTATTCCGGAGTCCCACACTACGGCCTACCTCACAATCAAATCGTGGCTTTAGCACGTAAAACACCAGAATGTATTTTTTTAAAAAGATTAAGAAGTTGTATACAAAAATGTTAGAATGATAAGCATGTAGTAAGACATACCTGATTAGTTTAAGCAGACTAGGTGACTATTTGTCACCACCCCGTTTCAAAGTGGATGCCAATAAATCATTATCACTATCATCATCATCCTCGAGTGAAATACGAGGAGGCCAGGCGAGGACGTTGAACGGCGCCACTGGAGCGATGTCGCGGGCGCAGAAAGTTTATAGGAGGCTATATCTTCACTCATTTCGCTCGTATCGCTGTGAGATAGGCTTTGACCGTCATGTAGGCCGTCCCGGATTTTTGTGCACCAGTTTTGGTCTAACTGCTCATATTTCTCAATTTCTTTAGCTCTTTTCTCAAGCCCCCCCCCCCCCCCCCCCCCCCTTTCACACTCGGCTTCTTTCACACTCGGAAAAACACATTTATGTAGCACGTATTGAGCAACAGAAAGCTATATCGGGAGTTTTTCATGTTGCTCTACAACTTTCTCATTGACACTTTGATAATTAGGACAGTACTTGTCGAGTTAGACAATTCATTACAATTATTTAATTAAATCTCAGTAACATAAAAATTACTGGTGGCTACTCCACTGTACTGGAAACAATACGTACTAGGTTGGCTTCGCGTAACGCCGTTCCTATTTTATTTAAATCTTGCTGCGTGATAGCTGGGACTACCCTGTATATTCGTTAATGGGGCCGATCAATTTGTTTTTGAACGCCACTGAAGTACACGTGATGGTTATTGGAAAAGTAGTTGGAATGAAACTGCCAAAATAGGCGAAATAGTTTGTCCCTAATGTTCGATAAATAACGCTTTCAGTAATCTAGAATCAGCACTATTGATGGTGAGAGGACATATATGGCTCAAGAAATGGTCCCACTCAACAAGAGCATTTTGTTCTCTCTGGTTATGTTATGGATTTAGTCGGGTCAGCGTGCATAAAACGGAGTCAGATCAGGGATGATATATCTGAAATTTAATGTTGCAATCTTATGTGTAATCTTAAACAGCACCGGACAGTGGTAGCCTTTGTGAATGTGCGAATTTGCATTCGAAATATTCCGCCTGCAAATAGCACGCAGAAAAGACAGATAAAAGTTCCTTCAAACCAACGTTTCTAATAAGTAGCTTCGTGAGTCCACTTGCATACTATAATCCGGTAATAGTGTCCATATACTAGATCGAATAATTAGGATTTATGTTGTGAATTTCGCGATGCAAAGTTGTCAGTACTGGAATAAATATACTAGAAATAACTCATCCTAGTTACCATCGCCAACGTGATATGAAGAGTGAGCAGAGGCCAAAGAATTGCTAACCAGCAATACCTAGGCTATTGTATATATTGTGTTCATGATTGAAACACTTTAGAGATTATTTAAAATGTTTATGAATGCGCTTAACGGCATTGCATTTAATTTTGCCTTAACCATTGGCTTTTAAACTGTCAAAATGCCAACAATGCACCAACTGAACCATGCTGCATAGCACGTCGTGGTTGTAACGGGCCTCGATTAGGAAACCGAAATTGACCATTTAAATTAAAATCCATCTATTAAATCTATTAAAATCCAAGTGTCAGTGGCAGGCTTAGATTATGGCTGGTTGAAAGACAAACCACAGCTATAAACATGGCCACCACGATGGTCCTTAGCACACTGCCTCCAACGGCTGTAAAGCACCTGACAAAATGCGATCAGACTTGCTGCGTAGCAGAGGGTGCTAATAACTTGTTACGATGAAAGGAACAGCTGCAATTCGAGATCTTTGGGATGGGTATTTGTCGTTTAGCGAATTTTATTACGGTGATAACGAAGATGGAGACCACGACAAAACGTATTTTTTAAAAATTATAGGTGCGTTATAATTTTTATGGGATAAGCCTCTGCTGCCGTTTGATGCTGGCTTGCCGAAGCCGCATAATATTAAAGTAAGGTGTTCCGGTGCAAGCATTCAAACTTCATTTGGAAGAAGAGTGCAGGGCAGAAGTTGCCGGAGAAAGAGGTGAAAGAGAGAAGGTAGGATAATAAGCAGAAAAATGTCTGGCTAATAATCGTGATAATAAAGATGAGAAGCAGGAACGTAAGACGGGGTGACGCGTGTACTGAAGCCCTACAGACAAAAAAAACCCTGTATTCTCACTGAACACGTCAGCGACACCTTCTCTTAGTACTTTCCAGTACCTTTGGAACAGCCACAGTCAACGGAGCGAGACGCTGCTCTCCAGTGAACGAAAAAAATATATATCTATTAAAAATTAAGTTCTGTGGTTTTAAGTTCCAAAACCACGATCGAATATCGAGACACACCATAGTGGAGGACTCAGAATTAATTTTGAGCACCTGGGGTTTCTTAAAGTGCACCCAAGTTTAAGTACACGAGCGCTTTTGCATTTCGCCCGCATTAAAACACGGCTGCCACGGCCGGGATTCAACCCGCGGCCCAGAGGTCAGCTGCGAAATGCCACACCCACTGAGCTGTCACGGCGGGTCTCTGGTGAACGAGACACGAAGCTTGAAGGATTACGCGTATCCGACAAGTGCACCAAATACAGCGGCCCCCGAAAGTGTCAACAAACAAAGCGAGCGAAACACTTTGCGCCACAATGAAGAGCGTCCATGCAGCGTAGCACGCAGTGAAATGAATTCGAAGGGTTATCCTCCAGTGTGTCACAGTGGGTGCTACTTTTAAAGTTTGGATTCGTGTGTTGAAACTATTCTTCGTTAAAGCACAATACTTACACCGTCGTAGACATCGTCGTGGAGCCGGCGCACGATCTTCTCGAAGAAAGGGAGACGTCGCGGCTGCAGGTACAGGGTGCAATACTGGCCCGAGAAGTGAACGCCACCGTCGGCATCGCGTGCCGCCGTGGAAAGGCACTGGTCGTAGGTGCCCAGGTCGTTGAACGTGCCCGAGATGAGGCCACCTGGCGGACGTGAGTTGGCGTCCAGCACTGCACATAAACACAGCGGCGAAGGTTACCGACTAAGCTTTTCGACTCAGTGGCAGTACCTGCGCGACCAGCCACCCAACGCGCGCCGCCCAGTCGACGTGTGGGAGGTTCCGATAAAGTTTAGGCAGCTTCAGCAAACAGTGCAGCAATAAGGAGTCAGTCTAAATTATCGACAAGAATTTTAACATTAGGTTTACGGCGAAGCAAACGATAAACACTCAAAATAAAATTGGTGGGCATAAATGTAAAGCTCTTCAGCCGAGGTGCCCATGTAAACATGAGTATTTAGCTTTGTAGAAACTTTATGATACTCGACAAGGGTGGCGATTTGGGCTTGTTGGTGCATTTTTATGCTACTACATCCGGTATGTAGGAAAGTGTTGGCTCATTTTACGTATGAAACTGAACCTGAGCGTGAGAAAGAGCACAACCTCCAATGACCTAATCAGTGTCTAACTAAGATATAATAGCTAATGGCACACAGCCTAAAATCATCGTACCATTCGGCACAGCCTGATAGAGTTTTCTTTTCCTTCGACTCCATTGCTCTAGTTTAGAATGGTTGGGGTGACAATTATTGAATCATTGCGACGAACCCACTTAAGTGTGCATGTCAGTGTCTTGTGTATTTTTCTATGCAGACTGCGGTCAAAACGTCCTTACAACCAATCACCAAGTTTATTACAATTTTCGTAAGCCTAGTAAGCAACGCCAAGTGCGAGAATTTATTGCAGCAGTACCTACATCAAATAGGGCTGCATCCATTTATTTGATGTCTTTTGCTAAATGTTTTGTCCATAAACAACTCGCAAACGCAAAGAGAGCGTCGAGTCGAGGAAATTAATATTTTAATCAAGAAAACTTTAGAAACCAACCTCAGAATCGCGATAGGCGAGATCTCTTTCTTCCTGAACACTGTGTCGCTTGTTTCACAATTCTTTCGTCGATGTTTTTTATTTTTAAGAAACCGCTACCTGGCTGCCTTCTAAAGAGGACGCGCGCCCTTTGGACTTTGTACCTTCCGCGGCGGCGGACTCAAGGATTTTGAACGGCAACGAAAGCAACGCTAACACCGACAACACCAACATTACTCGGTTTCCAGTGAGTTTTCTACCGATGACATTCTTATTTTGCCTAAATGGCTATTCTATTCCGCTTCTCTACCACCGGGCATTTTTCATGCTTTCTTATTTCCTTCTGCATTAAAACGAAGCTGTTAGCCTCTAGTTGGTCGGGATTTTTCTCGGCGTTGTCTTCACAGAAAAAAAAAGAAATACCTTCAGCGATTTAAAAAATAAAATAAAAAAATTACTCCATCTCCCGCTAAAGGGAACTATGTGTGGATGCGAAGCAGCGGGGAGATGTTTAGCTTGAGCGGGAGATGGTTTCGCGGCAGCGGCCCGAGCCCTCATCGCGGCGCTGCACAGGAGAGAGAGAGTTCCTATAGAAAAGTACCGCCATCTACTCTTTCCTCTGCCGCCTCCTCTCCTAAAGCGCTTGCTTTTTTCTTTACTTTTTGTTTGCGAAAGCCAAGTCCACGGTGGCGCACCTAGAAAGTCCACGTTGAAGCTTTCAGGCCGGGCGCGCGCCGCCGCCGGCGACTGCGGCTGCGCAGAGGACTTTCAACATGGCTCTGAGGCGGAAAAAAAGAAAATATAAAGAAGTGAAAAGCGCGCGCTATCATCGTCCAATCGGAGATACAGGAGAGAGAGAAGCGGCGTTAATCAAAGGATGGCGGTACTTTTCTTCTATAGGGACTTTAGAGAGAATGAGGCGCGCGCTCCGTCATTTTCATACCGCGGAACTACCGTGGCGCCCCCAGCGGAGTATGCAGCTGTCGCACCACCTGTCGTGCGCGCCGCTCAGGATTCCTAGAGGAGATAAAGGGGGGGTGAGCGTAGGAGAGTAGAGAGAGGGGGAGGGGACGCGCATGCGCTGTGGGGGTGTGGGACGCGGGAGGGACGGACAGAGCCACCGGCAAGAAATGCTTCGCATATAAAAAATTTCAGCACTTGAAGCGAAAAGTACATCCATTCTTTTGTATCAGGCATGCAACATACAGCACAGCATTCGTTTCAATGAAGAACAAGTACAAAACAAGCATCCAAACACCATCATTGATCATAAGGCGCTCCTGATAACAATGCAAAGCACGTAGCGCTCCCCGCATACGTTTCCCGGTAAAGATTACTAGAGTGTTTTAACTGAGCGCTTGCAGTCCGCTCCGCTCAGAACGGCATATGCTAGCAAATGCCACACAACCGCTTAGCGGGAACGCTAGTGCGATTGCGCACAACGCTCGTACCTGCAGGCGGAACGAAGATCGCATCCCTCACTCCGCTATACTGAGCGGAGCGTGACAGTGTGTCTACTTGGCCTCTTCGTTGTTTTGCAGCCGAGTTGATAGCGCGTCGCTCGCGTCTCGGCAAGACGCGCTTATCAAATGCGAAATCTACGCAGTTCCCTGCAGTATCTCGGAGCGTGAAATCTGCGCGGAGCGAAGCGTAAGCGGCGCTCTGCTAAAACTGTCTACTGCTGCGCAAGCTGCGGCGGCGACGGCAGCTTGCGATATAGTGAGTGACGTCGCTATTCCTTTCCTGTATAAAAGAACCAGCCTAGCAACTGATTTCATTGTTGCTGCAGCACCGCTATGTGTAGGCAACGCATAGTTAGTTCTTAACAATGTCATCTGTCGTAGGGTCTCTGTTGAATGACGGGTCTTCTTCCTAATTCCAGGAAGCGTGAGGTGTACTTGTGGCTGTCGTAGGCACCACAAGGGTAACAGTGGTCTTTCTACTAGTGTAAAGCCCGACGAGTTTTGAAAATGTGGCTTCAGGTAGGTGTGCCGGTAAACAGCAATATAGTGACTGAAAACTCGACAGGCATGTCGAATGTGTGCTCCGAGGTTGTCAGCTCTAAAATACGGTGGAATTGAATGGTCTCTAGTGATTACGATTGTAGCATGTCTCGAGGCGCTCCGTGGTAGTGAAATACACGCGCGCAGTGCCTGGCGTTGCAAGCTTTCGAGGTCGTTATTATCCATTTTGTGCGTGTTATCAAAAAACCGGTAAGCTGTAACGTAAACAGCCCAGAACCAGCGCTCTGTACAGGTGCAGCATGTAGCTTACTTATGGGCCCCTGAATTTTCTGCACATGTCAGCAGGGGGAATCTGGTGATGGTGTCCAGGTCGAACACACGTGGAGGCGCCTCATAGGTAATTACAGCCCGCAACGCAAGTGAAGGTGTGTCGCTTAATTAGCTAATGCGACTCATGCGCGCACACAGCGGCACGCTTCGCATAACACGACCGCAGCATATTCACGAGACTTCTGGTATGACAGCAGCGACGCCTTGGTACCACTTGTGCGGCATCACCGCCGCTGAGACAGGGTACGCGTCTCATATTTATTATCGTTGTTATCGGCTTCAGCGCTGATATTAGCGGCGCGGTCGGCTAAGCGAGCACATCGTCTCCCGTCGGTAGCCGTGCACTCAGCTGCAGCCGATGTTTTCGTTGCCGGTGGCAGAGGCGCGCAGCTTTTCGATTGGCCCGTTGGAGCGGGCGGGGCGCCGGCCGAACTGTCGCCTACTACAGCGCGGCATGGAGGGGCTGTATATGGCTGTATCGTCGTCCGCATATGTGCCTCTAGCATAACAGTTGCATTAGTCTACTCTTCAGGTAGAAACAGTGGAGGCCCGATGAAGGTGGCGTCTTAATAATCACTCATAAGAAGATATGAGACTTCTGGTATGAAGCAAGCTGGCCATTGATACAGACAGGGTACGGTCTCATGGGCTTCGCGTAAAGAGCAATAAGGTGCATTTTTAGTGGAGACACTAAGGGATTGTTTGCGGAAATAGGAACAAGTTAGGGTGACTGGCCGCTGGATCCTTGAGCGCACTTGAAGCCGGGTCACTGCAGAAGACCAAAGTCGAATATCATCGGCATATATTATTAGGGGAACTGTCTTCTTCAAAAGTTCATCAAATCTCATCGTAGTAAGGTTAAACAGGGTACGTCTACTAATAGAGTCGTCCTGTGGGATGACATCATATGTAGAATAGTTGGCATTGTTGTCATCTTCGGTCTGCACAAAGAAGGACCTTCTTGTCAAGTAGCCGCGGATTCACTGAATCATTCTTTCACCAATTCCAGCCACCTCCAATCATTTGATCGCGTCATGAGTGATATTGTCGTATGCGACTTCCACATCGTTGTGAGGTCAATAACATTTTCAATTGATGACCTGCCTCATCTGAAGGCTACCTTCGTGTCAGGGCACTCAAGATGTCATTCTAGGCGTGTAAGGATCATCCTTCATTACTTTCCTTATGCGACTTGCATGCCAGGTCAAATGGCGACTTTTCGGGTTTAAGTAGCGGTAGAAGCTGACTTATCTTCCATTGCTGGGGAAAATGCCGTCATGCCATGAGCGGTTGTAGTAATTTAACAGCTCTCGCTTGGCCTCTTGTCCAGGATGGGCGAGAGCAGCATAGGTGATGCCGTCGGGCCCTGGTGAAGAAGAACGTCGAGAAGCAGCCAAAGATGCGTCAAGCTCTTCCATAGTAAATTGAATGCCCATTTATAGAATGCGAGACAGAGCGAAGACACATCTTCGGCGTTCGGGATGACAGGCACATCAGCGATTTGTGCACAAAAATTGTTCGTTACCTCAAGTTGTGTCCGGCAATGATGCCTGTAGGACTAAGTGCATGACAGGATTTCGTTGTTGCGAGGACGAGTGCAGGCCATGAACAGTCCTCCAGATGCGCGACAGTGGTTTACAAGGTTCAGGTATTCACAAAAAGACTTCTGACACTGTTCCTACAATTTGTCCAAATGGCGCTGGATTTTCTTCTGTGTTCGCCGTACCACTTCTCGGGTCACACACTGCCTTCTTAAGCCTGTATCTTGTTTCCGTTCGTCGTAGAAGTACATGTAACTTTTCTGGGATGCATGAAGAATGCATGAATGTAAGGAGGCATGAAACTCCCTCATCGCCTCTCTAATGATATCCTGGCAACTGTGGCCAAGGTCTTTTCTCGGCATGCAAACTCGTATTTCATGAGTAGCTAAAATCTGAACCAGTCGATTCTTCGTATTGTTGTCGAGAAGGGGGAGGAACTGATAAGGCTCCTGATCAATCCATAAGTCAAACTATAGTCACTTCCATGTGTTTCTACGTATGAAAACCACTGAATTTGCGAATTGAAGCAGCGTGGTACCAGAGTCAAGTCTAAACCACTGCTGTACGTACGGCCCCGCAAATACACAGGGCTGTTGTCATTCATGAAATGAAGGTCGTGATGAGAGGCGAATAACACCAGATTATTGCCTCTGCAATTGATCGTCGAGCTACCCCAGAGTAAGTGAGGTGCATTGAAATCGCCAGTTATAATGCAAGGGCCATTAATATCTAACATTATGTATCTCAGTCGATAGCGTTCAAACTATTTCAAACAATGTCTACATATCCCCTACAGGCGATATGTAGACACCATGAGTGCGAATGATGCTTTCTTATTTTTTACACGTAAGGCAGACATACTAATTGTCGTCATGTGGTTGTACTGCGCGATGGGCATACGTAAAATCCGTTAAACAACCACCTCGCTGCGCTATCTCACACCTCGAAGAGACAAATGATTCATACTTTGAAAGTTTGATAAGACTTTTTGTGTGCCTCATAATCAGATCAGTGGTTTCGGCGCGTAAAACTCCATAATTAAAAAAATATATGACTTTTTACGTTGGGTTCGGAAATACAATTTGTAAAGACATTAACGGAAGGTTGAGATGCGGTAACTCAGGCATCCGATGTTTCACTGTAACATCGAAGTATGTCTGACCTCAGTATGAAATGAAAGTATTGGGCGACTACTCAAGGCTTGTAAGTACTGGATTTCGAGCATCCAGTAACTATAGTGCACTCGGCACTGTTTGTAAGGTATTTGTACCTTGCCAAGAAGCATGACAACGGGGTTGATCCGCGATCGAAGCATCACAATAACTTGTTTATCCTGTTCAGGCAGCTTATCGGTGTGAGGATCAGAATTCAAGGTTGCTGATGTGCACTATGTACACTATGAATACTTGCAAGTGGATGTGGCTTTAACAACGTAGGCCAAGCTGCATTAGCTGCAGCCATGCTTTTTTTAAGTGTTCTTGCACATATCAGCCGCGATCACTCTGGGCGGCAGGGTAGGTGGAGAAGCAGGGCTTGGGACGGACGCTGCAGAATTGTTGGCTTTCTTTAACGAGGATCGGCATCGATATCGCCGCTTTCTGATGATTTCGGCAGCCTCCCGATGCGACGAATTGTCTTTCGCCACTTATTTAAAACACAACCAGCACCTTTTTAATGTTTGGGCAGTCCTTTAACGAAGCTTCATGAGATCCATCACAATTCCAACATTTAAGAACAGTGGCTTAGCACTCGGCCGCGGAGTTGGCTTCAGCGTCGCGGGAACACACTGTGGTATTCTAGCAAGTGTTCTTGCACATATCAGCCGCGATCACTCTGGGCGGCAGGGTAGGTGGAGAAGCAGGGCTTGGGACAGACGCTGCAGAATTGTTGGCTTTATTTAACGAGGATCGGCGTCGATATCGCCGCTTTCTGATGGTTTCGGCAGCCTCCCGATGCGACGAATTGTCTTTCGCCACTTATTTAAAACACAGGCAGCACCTTTTTAATGTTTGGGCAGTCCTTTAATGAAGCTTCATGAGATACATCACAATTCCAACATTTAAGAACAGTGGCTTAGCACTCGGCCGCGGAGTTGGCTTCAGCGTCGCGGGACGGATGGATGGATGGATGGATGGATGGAGAACTTTATTTGGTCCTGCAAGGCTATGGGGTGACCCATAGAAGGGCTAATCCCACGTCGGGACCGGAAGACTGAGCTTCGAGGCCGCGTCGTGGGCTTGCTGGACTGCCCAAAGTTGTTCAACCAGATCCGGACTGCGAATGGCAGCCTCGAACCTGGCCAGGTCCTGAGTGTAATCGGCATTGGTAGTTCGGTCGCATGGCCAGAGCATATGTTTGAGGTCAAGTGTTTCATTACAGTTCGCGCACTGTGTACAGGGGAATCGTTCCGCCATGTAGTAGTGTAGGCCTTTGGGTGTGGGGTATGTATTAGTTTGAAGTAGTCTCAAAGTGAGTGCTTGTGGTCTCTTGAGTGTGGGATGTGGTGTAGCAAATTCCCTTCGGCTGAGGTACACTGTGGTATTCTCGCACGTGCTTCTCACGTGACCTAGCTTCATGCAGTTGTGACATTGTAGTAGCTTCTCTACTAAAGGTCGCACAGGATGTCGAAAAGGGCCCACCTTTACATACGAAGGTAGCGAGTCGCCGTTGAACACAATCTACAAACAACGTCAGTTGCCAAGTGGGTGACGTTTGCGATAATCGCAGCTTCACTGGCAAAGTCGGATTTGTGAATGGCAGCATCTACATTGTAGATGACACTGGTGACGATGTTCGAGCTCAGCGGAATATGCGAACGGGCCTTCATTCTATTCAAGTCTGTGAGGTTAAGCGGTGTGCTCAAGGCGACCGCAGGCGCACCATGAATCGCACGGACGTTCTTACATGCATTTACAGTGATGTCGGTGATTTTCATTAGGCATCAAACCCTCCACCAGCATCGAAACAAATTGCTTGTTTGGAGGCACTTCATGTTGCCGTTGGGGACCACTGAAAAAAAAAAAAAAAAAACGTAAGGTGGTGGTCACAGGCCTTCGTGGCGTTCTCTCTATCAATGTGCACGAAGACTAATGACCCCTGGTTTGTTTCGTCTGTTTGCCTTACGGCTCACTACAAGATCGAAGTTGTCGTCGCAAGGTCCTCGCAGCTCAGATAGTTGACACATATGTCCTGGCTGTCAGAGTCGTTGTGAAGGCCAGTACGCTTTCTGGACACGGCCACCGCTGACATCGCCGAACCTGGCAAACGTCCGAGGTGGTCCATGTCCACCACCAACGAAGAAGCGGCGTCCCAGAGGAACGCGTGTAATTCCGAGAAAAAAGAAGCAACGGATCTCAACGTTTTGCCAGGCAGACACGCTTCGTTTTCCTAATGGGGATGAATGAAAGATATTTCTTGCGACAGTTGCTGGTGTAAGGTGTCCGTCGAACACCTCTGTATCTGTCACCTCTGCACGACGACCAGTGCCTTCTACTTCGTACCATGTTACATCACTTGCATTTATTATCACTCATGGTGACGAAAGTGTTTGGATCATTGCAACACCACTCACAAGCTCAGAAAGCAATAAGTGCGTTACTGAAATTTTTGAAGTCGACAGACCTCAGTGAGCGACTGTAGTTTCGAAGTGCACCTCTGGATGAAGCGATACCCTCACTGCTTTCTTTCTTCCTTTCTTTTCTTTTTTTCTTTCTTTCTTTTGATCCCCTAACTTACTTTCCCCTGCGTAAGGTAGCAAACGGGACGTGTGTCTGGTTCACCTCCCTGGCTTTCCTTCACTTTTACATTTCTCTATTAACTTTACAGCTGCATTTGGTGGGTTAGCGCCAATAACTACGCTAATGAGCAGTGCCGAAAAAAAAAACGTCCGTGGTTGCAAGATCGTGCTGATCACTGGCGCTTCTGTCGCGAGCAGAAATGATAAATTGTTTATGCTAGAATATACACTACATGCTTTAATGAAACTTCATGAGCAGGTTGAGTGTGTGGGCACGTCTGTGGATGGATGTGCCGTTTTAGTGTTTGTGATCACTTTGCATATCGTAACTTTCCCCCAACGCCTAGAACAGCATTCTAGGCCACCAGCCAGGCAAACATACACTTTCATTAAAGACACCATGAAGATGAAGTTAGGAAATTTGCAGGCGCAAGTTAGAATCAGCTAGCGCAAGACAGGGGTAATTGGAGATCACAGGAAGAGGCCTTCGTCCTGCAGAGGACATAAATATAGGCTGCTGATGATGATGAATGAAAGACAGCATGCCTAATAATAGCCCTGGTCGAAACAAAATTGGTGTACATAGAGGCGTGTTACAGGACGCCGAGAGCGGAGCGGTGTTTTCGCAAATGCTGATTTTTAAACCAAATTATGGTTTCAAGACATCACTAGTGCACACTTTTCTTGAAGAGAACATACCGGAAACGGCCACAACTGTTTGCTGTCACCACTGGGTCACCACATGACGTCATTGAACGCTGAGGTCGACAATTGCTGATCTCTTTGATAAACAAAGGTGATTCATAATAATGATGTGAGAAGTATACGTCAAGACTGGTTTGCATTAAAATAATATTTCTTCATTATCTCACCCAAGGGTAAAACGTGCCGCGTGACTACAAAATTCTTCCAGGATTTTTTTTTTAACATGGCCTTTGGTAAGTCTTCCTAGAAGTCTAAATGAGTAACTTTTATTGCAACAGACAAAAAAATGTTGCGAACATAGGTGAAGCTGTAATTTTTCCCCTTTTCCCGAGTGTTCCACTACCCCGATAGAAATATATTCTTCCTGCGGCAAGCTATTGCAAATTCACTCAGAGAAATATAGTCGCGTAGCTGCATTGACCACGAACACAAAGAACAGACGTGCAATGGTTGCAAAGAATGAGGCGATGTCGTCATGCAATAGAATACAAAAAGGCATGTACTCAACAATTTCCGAAATCAGGTTCCACACCCCCAAAAGCCCTCGGTGCAAGGCTATGCTAACCATAAAAATGTATGGCCTGCCCTCTTTCGATCATATATGCGATCAGATTACGAAGACATGTAGAAAAGTACCACATTACCCTCACGCCACGGTGGTGGTGTTTGCGTTTAGAAACGTAGTCTTCGATGTTTTATCAAAACCGCAAAGACGACTGCTCTAAACCTGAGTCTTGCCCGTGGTGGCATAAGTATGAAGAGAAAACAAAACTAGCCCCTGGTACAGAACCTGAAAGGAAACTGAACGTGCTGCTCAGTCAAGTGTCTGTAACCACAAGAGTCCTCTACTTCACCTTACTTGTCCCGCTTCGCACTGTCGTACGTATACCTTACATACAGCAGCTTGCCCCTGCTCAATCATTAAGCGTACCAAGCTTACTGCGCCAGATCTCTTCTTACGCAGCTGAGAACAGATACACATTTTGTTGTAGGCCAGCTAGACTTCACGGATAGTCGCAGGTGCTCAAGACGATTTTCTGGCAAATGGCGAGACCGCAGGAACTTAGCGTTGGTATAACCATGCTTTAAAGGCACGTGCTCATAGCTAAGTATTGGTTCATTCATAGGATTTAACGTCCCACACCAATTATGGGGCTACGCGTGGAGGGCTCCGTGTTTATTTTGACCACGTGTGATTCTTTAACTTGCAACGAAATCTAAGAAGACGAGCGTTTTTTGCAGTTCCATCTCAATCTAAATGCGGCCGCCACAGCCGGGAATCAAACCTGCGACTTCGTTCTCAACAGCAGAAGCCTTAGCCTCTGAGCTACCGCGGTGGGTGTGTTGTGTGCTTTGGGCGCATTGTAACTTCTCCGCGCTTTTTGGGATATTTTTGGCGGTTTTTATCCCAAAGGAAATAATAGGTTCGGTCAAACTGGGCCCAGCAAATTGCACCCTGTTTAAGGGGGCTACACCTAATAAAAGAGGTACGACAGCTTCTACTATAGAGACACAAAGCGTAGTTTCGGCAAGCAATCGAGGCCGACCAAGACTATTGGCGGCTTCTAGCTTCGTCTAAAAGGACGGTTAATAACCCTCCGACTTTGCGCGCCAATCTACATTATTTCGAAAAATTAGTTAACCCCTTATTTGCCATTGTGGGGAACTATGTAAAGAGAATAGAATAATTATTTTCACTGCTAGACACGCTTGCAGATCTCTTTCCCGAGGAGCAGTGCGATGAAGCGAACGTTTTGGCACACATATATAATTTCTGTCTATATGGTACATGTAGCCATAATTTGCAATGGCACGAAGGTTTCAAAAACTACGGTGGCCGCTTCTGGTGCAGCACGCCAAGAACGTGCTGGGCCAGGAGGCATAAGCCTACCAGGAGGCCCGGACTTGGGCTTTAGTTCCTGCTAATAATAGTTCGGTGCTAATAAATGTTATTTCTCTCTCTCTCTCTCTCAAGACCCTTTCAGGTTGTTGTATGGGATGAAATGTGTCTACCTACTTTTACGGCATACCTTCACAGATCCCAAGTTTGTCAGACACCCTGCCTCTTCCTTCTTTCTTTCCTAAAATTTAATACCCCTTACGAGAAGGCCACTCTAAGCAAGAAAATGCGCTACGTTGAACTGGCTGAGAAGAACTCCTAAATAAGGCCCTGGCTGTGGCTTTGCAGCGAAGATATGGCACGATTAAAGCCACCCCCTTGTTAACCAGAATAACTGTCCGGTTATCTACTCTGCGCTAGGGGGGGGGGGGGGGGGGAGGGCAGAGGCTGCAAAATAGAAAGACTAAATACGAAGATACGCGAAGGATTGGTCCTCACAAAGAGAAGCCCATTGTCAGAAGCGGGTTTGCAGGTTTGCGGGTTTGTCCGAGAAGCGCAGTGTCCAACGAAGTCAAACGTGACTACAGTGACGCCGTTTCAAGCCAAGCAGATGGTCGTGTGACCGAAGGTCAGGCGAGCTGCCTCCGCTGAAGATACTGAAAGGGTCGCGAAATGATGTTTAACAAGTTTCACAAAGGGCACATTCGTATTTTAGTGATTTAGGCATTACTTCGATTCCGACAGTGCGCTTTGTAATGTCTTTGCTTTTTAACCGAAGAGGCCACATACTTGAGAGCGCAAAATACTTTACTGATCATGCTGACGGATCTGTAAGGCGGTCGAGAATTCAGAAAGGAAAATGTCGTTTACAAAACGAATGTAAATTGTGCATAAATCTGTAAATTGAAGGTTTCGTCAATGCGTTTCCCGTAGTATCGCATATAACTTAGAATCGCAATTACCAACATTCTACTATTGACAAGAAGAATCGCAGTTTTTCATTATTTCTTTTCAGTTGCGCTGGCATATCAATAACAAAAATTGATCGCATTGTTCGACACGTTTATTCCACCCTTGCGCTAGGCAGACCACGGCCCCGATCTTTTAGCGCAATAGATTACATACATTTGCCCTGGCCTCCGTCGCGATCATTACGCGCAGCAAATCTGACAATTAAGAACAGCAGCCTAAAGAACGTTTTTATCTGTAGAATAGTCCACCCTCTGTACAGAATAACAAAAAAAGAACAATTGGTTCAAGTGTAATGTCCGAAGGAAAGGTAGTTTTTTGATACAAATTGTTATTTTCCTTCTTCCCGATCCCGGATCCCGAAGAAGATACGAAGGTCGGCACCAATTACTTCACAAGATTTGATGTTAGATTTTGGCAAGCGGCTGTTGTCAAATATTTGCCTCATATGCTTGATCCGATAACAGAGGGAGGGGCAGTATGGGAATGCTGGTATGATGAGCGACATCGCAGCCAGCCGTGGAAGAAGACGACGACGAATGCGCGAGCAGTGGCACGAGCGCGTTCGCGCGGTTATGTCGAGGGATGCCGACGCTCAACCCGGGAACGGGCGGCTGAGAGCTGCGCTCTAAATAATGGGCGAAGCGTGCATCAATCAGGCCACAGTCACTTTACACAATAAGGAGTTCGCCTACCTCGATGGTTATCTCTCGCTGGAGTTTATGATTTTTTTGTAATTAACATGCTGTCTCGGGTGGTTCATAGCTGTAGCCAGTTTTTAAATGCGTAAGCATTTCTATGCTTACCCAATGAGAAAACCCGTCCGTCCGTTGCGTAAGACGATCGCTTTCAAAATATCATCCACAGCCGACTTTCGTGCTGCCTCTCGTTTCAACGCGAACTAAGCGGTGAGAAAACAGCGCACACGAAGCTATCAGGACTCGGCGGAATCTGTCCCCATCACCGATCGCTTTCAAGATAGGGTTCGCGCTACCGCTCCGTACGCAGCCGCAGCCGTAGTAGGGTTGATCACGGTTCATTATACGCGGGTGGATAAGGCACTCACAGTTTGTTAGACTTGGATGGATACGGACACTAAAGAGCGATAACGGCTACATTGATCGGAATGTCATCAGCTCTCCTAGCGCTGCCACCTGCAGTAGTTTGCTTCCGTTATCAAGTAGCCTTGCGCCGCCACCCGCAGCAGTTCGTGCTGCCACAACGCTATCGTTTATACTGGTTTGATCAACTTTCAGAACATTGATACTGACACCGGGCTGCGTGGAGATGAGCAAGTAGCACACTGCTTACGCATACGACAACTGCCCAGAGCAGTTTCTCGGTGAATTTTTCTACGCTCTGCTGCGCACGCAAAAAAATGTTTAGCTACTTTAATCTCTGTGTGCATCGCAATGACAGGTCTTTCGTATACAAATTTTGGTTTTCATACTGCCGCGTGAATTCAGCTTACACACGCATATTACAGAAAGCCATAAATATGCACACAGCTCTAGTTAGCGTCATTTACAGAAGCGAACGCACAACTCGTCTGACTTGAGGAGAGGGTTCTCGTGAGCTCTTTCTTTTTTTTATCACCATATTTAGGTATGCACATGCAGCAACAATTTTTTCCTGTAATGTGGCAATATTGTCTAGATCTCCGAACTTCACAGGCGAACGTTCTCCACCTCCAGCCTATTCGGACAGATCGCGTAGAACGAGCCGGTGCCCGGCAAGCAAAATTACCTCGTAGCGTGCATGCTGGTCCCGCAGCAATTCGGATAGTCCGCAACGTCAGCAGGTAGTCAGTCCGGAGACTGTGCAGCCAAGCGCAATTTGGTTCGGTCTGGGCCGAGGACAAATCTTTCCACCTCTTCCTCCTACGTGCACTGAAGATTTAGAGCCGTGCGTTGCTTGTTACATGTATACATAGGCGCACAGACCACCGTACGCACTCAGTGCAATGGTGGTGGCGGCGGCGGGCAGCCGTCATTCCTCCGCGTTTCCTCGAAAGCACACCGCGGGCTTCACTTTCTGGCGTTTGTCAAGTTAATTTTAGCGTGGAGGAAGTCATGCGGCTCGGAGACCATCTTGGCGCCGGCTCGCACCGGATGCAGATTACGGAAGTTATGTGGGCTCCTGTAAAGCGCGGAAGTCTAGACGGGCTGGGAAGAGAAAATAAAGCCAGACAGCGAAATGAAAAAAAAAAAAAAAAACGGCAGGGCAAGAAGTGACTGGTTTAGAAGGTTATGAGGAAGCCAGCGCAAACTGCAACTAAACTGAGATAACGATATTTTCCTGTTTATTCCGGTTCTGGCTTTGCTTACGTAAGTTTGCGTGTTTACCGCCCTGCTTTGGCGGTCAAGAGGAACTTGCGCACTGAAGGAACCCGTTTACGCAACACCCGGTGTCCGGGAACAGAATTTGGTCTTAGGCTCGCGCTGGGGTATAAGTATAAGGATATAGCGCTCATCCGAAGGAAAAGTGTTGGAAGGACAACCGACCATAGACCGAGTGAAAGAGAACGGCGTTTCTCTGTCGCGCGCGTGCATACGAAGGGTGGCCCCGAGGAAAGTTCTTTCCCACTTTTTCGTTACGTGAGCATGTGCTGTCCACCTTGAACAAGGAGGACGGCAAGTGCGCGAATATCAGCGAATAGCAGTAGAACTATGTTTCTTATATCCCCGTGCTCAGATGATCTGCGGAAGATCAGTTAAAGACGCAGTTATGGGTATAAATTACAGTTACTCATGATTAGGATGATTAGCTTGATACTTACGCTGGCGTCTTCGAATGCGAAGAAAACAAGCAACCTAGCTTTACGGAAAGCGATAATGCTGTCATCGCATATCATACAACATTTTAGCTTACTTGTTATGCGGATCAAAGATTTGGCACATATGAAAGCCTGCCAACTGACCATACTGAGTATAAATCAAATCAATGAATGAAATGCGCTCACAGAAAACAAATTTACGTGGTGGTGAAGCTGTTGTGAGATGACTGCTTTGCTTTGGATACTCAAATCATTGCCTCCATCACAAATAATGTCGGTAGACAGGAGGGCGTTGTCAGCAAGTGGTGTGCCTTCGCCAGCCGGCAACCACAAGTCGCACTTGTTAACTAGAGAGAGTTGTCAAACGTATTGCATTTCTAACTTGTAATTCCCCTGAAAAACCTGCTAGCCGACCAGCGCCTCACGTTGATCGAAAAGAATCATGAAGTGACAAAGGTATTATATCGGTGCATTTGCAGATCGGAGTTCTCCATGCGCCAACAGACGCTCCCGCTGAAAGAGTCGCGGTCCGTATGAAGCTGCAGGAACGAGTTACATCTGCACGGCACGGGCGTTTTCCGGGAGTCTGGTGCACGTGGGGAAACCAATATCCCGCAGGGACTGCACACCGCCCACCGTCCTTCAGACGCTGCGCTTGGGTAATCCGTTGTCGAAGAGGGTCACGGCTCTCAAAGGTCGTCGGGGCCGTCATGCGTAACGGCGCGAGAGGCTTGACGCAGCGGGAAAGCCCGTTGCCGTCGCACTATGTCTGCCTTGTGCCAGTCGCCGCACCGGATGCTTTCCGCACCACTCTTCAGTACCGATAATAAAGTTTTATGACTGACTTACGCACCATCCTCGCTGGCTCGTTGTCGATATAGGTTTCCTGCTTTCATTTCTTTTTCGTAATTTTTTTTCGTTCGTTGAGTTCAAGTTTTACAATTGCGAAGAATGATCATGCTGAGCAAATGAACGCGCTCAGTCGCACAGAAAAGCAGCGTATAATTGCTCGCCGGTTCCGTCAGTTTGTAAGCGGCGCGGGTCTGTCGGGCCGTTTTCCGTCTCGCTAAAACGGAAAGACTCGATCCGCCATCGTGATGTCGATAAAGTATATAGCTCTGTGTCCCGGGTTATTTTCGAACTTCCTCCATGGCCACGGGATCATTGGGCCGGAGATAGAGCGCGCAGAAACACGCGCTTGCCAGCGTGGTTGATTGCGCGGCCGCTAAGACCGCGTGCGGCTGATCGGCGACTGTACCGCACGCACGTGCACTGTAGTGACACTAACTGAGCCGGCGTTCGCTCTGTGGTCTCGTTAAGTTTGGCAGCTTTAACGAGAGGCCCGCAGTACGGATCACGCATTGTGCTCCGGATTGCAGAGGATGGAAGCTGTGCTACGTGGAAAGTCAGTGCACCTCTTATAGAACCTACGGTGGGAGCTTTTGAGACCTGCGTCATGAGAAGTAGCGGCCAGCAAATCAACGTATTTGTTTTAGCAGCATCATTCCCTTTTCTTTCTTGCCTGCTGCTGTACCAAAGTTTTCCCAGAAATAAAGAGACCAGCCAAAAAAAGAAATTGTGCCGAAACCATCGACTATGATTGTCAATGTAACGAAATAGCTCGAACGAACAAACGAACGAACCAGGGAGCGAGCGACTACTGAACAACCACCGAACACCCACAGACCAAGCACAAAAACAACCGAAAGAGTCATAGAAAGTTATCCCCTTTAAAACAAAATTGCGCAGCGCAATCAGTACAGAGGCATTCATTGATGTGGTTCTAGACGGTTTGTGAAGCTGTAAATATTTCAACACTTCCAGTAAACATATTCAGTATTCCGTAAATATTTGCTTTCATGACCCCCCCTCCTTCCCCAAACAATTAGACATTCTACATTTATGGTACCACCAGAACTGCTACCAAATGGCTCCACCTTGTGCGAGAAACTTACATGCTCTGATTCTCTAAAACTGCACTGTAATCATAAATAAACTTGACGCATAAGATTGTTCTGTCAACTAAGAAGGCGCAAGTGCTCCATACAATTTCGCAAATTGTAACAAGTATAAAAAGAAGAGAAAACAAGGACAGTAAAGGCAGGGAGGACAGCCAGACGAGCGTCCGATTTGCTACCCCACACTGAGGGCAAGGGGATAAGGCCAGTGATTTCAGCTTGGCGAAGCTAAGCCATGCAGCTATACCTTTGACATAATCATTCCCTTGTGATAGATGACAAAGTTCTATCATGCATTGCCTAATTGGCGAGAAAAACTATAAATACTAACAAGCAATCCGTTTTAGGTTTATTTTCTTTCTCTTGAAATGGCGTACTGAGCTAATAAACACACAAAATACCTAGTACTTGTCGTGAGAGGCCACAGCCAAAGGTGCGTATAACCAACCAGTGGCAAATGTACGTGCCCGCCCTTGAAAAATGGCTACAGACGCAGGCAATCTCATGACTGCAAGTAAGTGTGCCATAACGAAGTGTTATGCCATCGTATAATTATCGCTGGATGGCGCGCCTGATTTGACTATCAATGAAACGCGCTTTATTGTTGCTGCGGTACGTCTTCTCTACTTGTAGTTCAGTGGAGGAATAATGATGCACTACGCACTGGCGAGAGAGCACCGAGCGTCCAGGCGAATAACGCCCAACAGATGAGGCAATTTGGATACGCTGACCTCTTTCGCGCGCTCAAGATCGCAGGATAATGGGTCCTTGAACGGCGTTTGCACAGTTTTCCGCACGACTCCTGTTAGCCGCTCCACTGCTGACGCTATCGTCTATTTTTCTTCTTTTTTTTATGCACCGCTCCATTTTAGGCTGCCGTTGCAGAGCGGATGGCCATTGAGGAAAGATGCCCCCTACGTGCCAGCGCTCTACCGGCATTGACCGCTGGCAGAGGCGGTGGCACGCACTACCGGTTTTCGAAAGGGAAGCCATGGTGGCATCCCACGTGCTGGCGCCGATGACGAAGCGTTGTATAACAGGTGGCGCATATCCTTTATGACGAAGAAGAGAGACGCAAAGCTTGATGCTATGAGGAAGGATGCGAACGTGCGACCAACGTAACGGGACGACCGTGAGCGCGCTTCCGTGTGCTCTTTACGAAACCAGACGCTCCGGGACTGTCGACTCTATTTCTCGTTCCCCATAGCAGTAGAGCTATGGACGTTTGATTGTAGTTGCAACCATGTTTCCATATTAATACTTTAAAGAATCAGTGTGAAACCGCTAAACAACTGCTTCAGTTTGAAATCGAGAAAAAGACAAGAAGAGATCCTCGTAGTCGAAATGCGTGGCGTACGAGGAATGAAGGAGTGGTGGTAGTTCGCCTGCAGCTACGATATTCTGGCAAGAGTGTGACTATGATCAAACGTTGCGCAGACAGCAGCAGCGTGTGGGCGTAGGGGTAGGCGGTGGCAACTGGCAACTTCCGTGTCTCCGCTACTTCCGACTGCTGCAAAATCAGTCTTATACGTAATTGGTTCGCGAGAAAACGATGCCAGCTTATTGACTTAAACACGATTTTCTGTGTTTTGTCCACCGCATCAAAACTCATCAAGCCTGCTCACCGCTCTAAATCTGGTGGGCAATTACACAGTGGCAATACTCACAATATTACGGATGTAAAATAAGTTAAATTCTGGGCTTTTACGTGCCAAAACCACAATCTGACTATGAGGCACGCCGTGGTGGGAGAGTGCGTGTTAATTTGGACCAGATGCGGTTCTTTAACGTGCACCCTATGCACGGTGCACGGGCGTTTTTGAATTTTGCCCCCATCGAAATGCGGCCGCCGCCATGGGATAGGATCAAATCACCTCGTCTATAGCAGCGCTACGCCAAAGCCACTATGCCACCACGGCGAGTAATGTTATACGGATTTGTCTTTAGAACGCAACGCCCACGCATGCTGAACCTGCCATACTGTTTATTACGACCGCAACGCCTCAGTCCACTAGCCGACAAATTATGCTCAGTTACCAGTAAAATGTCTCTCATAGTTTCGAGGGAGCGTCTAAATGATTAATTCGGTTTCTCTGTGTGACACCAGTAGAAGTTTACGTTATAGCCTTCATTTTCTCTTAGACTACCAAAACAGTTTATACAAGACTGAGAGGGCAAATAAAGAAAATAAACCATATGCGAGATCAAGTTATAGCGTTTACGCGGAAGCCTGAGTCGTCAGCAGTCAACCACGTACACTGCTGCTGTCGCAAGGCAGCTGCGGTGTGCGTGGTCTCGCGCGAACTGTTCTCATATCGCTGCTGTTAGGACAATCTGGACAGCCACGACAGACAACCTACACGGCACATGACAGACATCAGGATTATAGAAGAGAGAGAAAAAAACGAGAACGCTCTTTAACACGGAGCCGCACAAATCACTTACGCCTGAGAGCCCAGGGCTCGAACTTGCGCATTCCCAGAAGCAGCCGGAAAAGGGCCGCCGAGCAGTCGCCGGTCACGTTGGAGCCGGTGCCCAGTGCCGTCATGCGTGGCAATGACTCGTGGATGAGACGGTCCATGAGGGACCGGAGGCGACCCTCCACGTCCAGGTCGTCGGACACTGTGGTGGCGCCGGCGGACGGTGGTGGTTCGCCGCCAGCCGTCGTATCGCCGACGACGTCTTCGGCCACGGCGCGTGAAACCTGAGGCTGCATCGTGGCCGCCCCCGCGGCGGCGAGATAGATGCAGGCCGCGGCGACCGCGAACGTCGTGCGGGTCCACATTGCGGATACGTCGGTTAGTAGCAGCAACTCCGCACGCTCGCGATGCTATGGAGGGACACGCGTTGTTGTTCTCTGAGGGGGCCTCCGGAAAGAACTGGAACTCCTTTCGCCTGAATGGAGAGCAGAGGTTCTTTCCTTCATTCCTTTCGCCTTCTTTCGCTCCTCCCTGTGTTGTGGCTCTCTTCCCCCCCCCCCCCCCCTCATATTTTCCACCTTCCGCCAGGCCGTCCGTCCGTGCTTCCTTCCTCCTAGGAGGCCTTCTCCTCCTTCCAGTTCCTCGAGGAAGTCCGGCGGAACAACGAGTCGCCCGCCGCTCGCTCGCCCGTTTTTTACAGGAGCAGGAAGATTGGCAGCGTACGGGCAGCGTGCACGGGGGCGGCAGCGGCGGCATCACAAGACCATGCACCTTGTCTTCTTTCGTGTGTTTGTGTGTGCTTGTGCGTGTGTACATAGACCCCGATGACGAGAATGAATGACGCGAACAGCATGCGGCCGGGCCATCCGCTCCGTGACCGCTGGCCTCTCATCTGCTCGGGGCGCGCGGTTCCGCTTTCAGCGAAAAGGCAACTGTGATTAAGGGTTTGCAACGCGGCTTTCAGTGCGCCATACGGGTACCATTAGAAGTAAATGCAGCCATGGGAACTGTATTGTGTGCTGCCCCGTTTGGCAACACGACGTGATCTTTGGGTCGGCGGCTTCCTGAACGTTTCGTCTCGCTATTGCGTCAGACGCGTGCCAGAGCACCTGATCATTGGCCAGCGACCGGGTGACTCGCTCGAGACAGGGATTAGCGCACTGGCTTCGCCTATTTTCGGAAACGCTTTAGTTCAGGCTCAGCAGTTAGAGTTTGGCCGATTTCTTTTCTGGGGAATTCATCAGTCTCTTCGACCCCAATAGCCGGTTATAAAGGAAAAATATGCGGCTAACGTCCCCTTTAGATTAATAAAAAATACAAAGAAAGAAAGAAGTTCGTTGAATGATCTTATAAACTGCAGATATTTAGATAACAGATACTGTTATTATATGTTTTAGTGAACGTTACCAACAATGTACTCGCTAAAAGATTACAGATTTCTTTTATCTATTTTCATTTATTAATCCGCGTTCCCTTTTTCTTACAGGGCACCATGTACTCCAAAGTTGAGGGCCCATGACGTCGCTGCGATAAACAATACTCTTTCGACTCCTACCGTTATGACCATAAATGTAACCTAACTAGAGAAGGCATTTGCAGCAAGGACCTGTGTGAAAGCAATTAGATACTGGGTCAGCCATTTCTTTTTGCTCTTTTTTCCTCTATTTCTTTTTTTTTTGTTCTCAAATCCAGTGTGCAGCATAAAATAATCGATTGAGCCACTGCGGCGATGGTGCTGCCTGAGACAGCGAGTAGATGTCACAAGAGGTCAGTGCCCAGACGCAGTGAATACAATTTTGAATAATGCTACTAGATGCTATTCTAATTCAAGGGTGACTTCGTCTATAGATCTATTGCTGCCTTAGAGTGCAATAGCAGTGCGATTTCATTTATTGAGTGTTACGTGCTACTTTTTACTCATTGAAGCTGTGAGCAATATTTCCGGCAAAGAAAATGGCCACTAATGTTCGCGTTCGCTTCTGCGTCTCCAATGATAGTTTTACACTTAGTATCCGTTCGCACAAACTTTGTCATGCACGAGCGCACCGTTACAAAAGTGAAAACGGCTGAACTTACTTGTCGAACGAGAGGAAGATCGTAAGGACGAGGCGAATAATGAAAACAAACGAAAAGCTGACTGTTGGCAGTCAGCGCTGTGTTTGTGCTCTTTCTTCGCCCTGCGCTGTCCCTTGCGTTCGACTACCTGTCAACCAGCCCAAATGAACGCGTTTTAACTGACGTGTCCCGCAAGAAGAATTATGGCACTAAGCGTCGTACTACAGGATGGTACAGACATACTGAACTTTCAACTGGTAGAAATGACATGCAAGAGTGAATTAGCCGTGATAAACTGATTTAATGGAATGTATATTGTTCAACAAAAGCAAGTACCCAGACGCTATAGCCTATTAGCCATTGAGATAACCTAGTCCAAATGTTGCGCCCTCCACGCGATCTTTTATTAAGCAATGTCCCACAGATTGGCGGCATCAACATTTAGTATATGCGTCCAGCCAACGAAGCAAATATTCTTGCAGCAACTGCTCGATCTTGCTTTTGGAATCCCACTTGAACTCTTCAGTCAGTGCCACGAATTCCGCATGCAAAACAGAGTGGAAGCCCGGGAGCATAGTAATGATGCGGCTCAAGCCTTGCCAAGACTGCTCTGCAGAAGCTCCGCTCACCGCACGAGTACACGTCCACGCCCACCGCCCTGTTGAGGAGCTAGAAGAAAATAGCATTGCGCTAAAACAGCAGAATGTTTCGGTTCCAGGTAACGGCTACCGAGTGCTCAGATGTCTGTCACATGAAGCGGAAGTTTTTATTCACGAGGTTAAAGCTGATGGTCTATATACTCGTACAGAGCGGACGTGCTTGACGAATGTTGAACAGGTGCAAGTCGCTGCGCTAATGCAAATCATCCAAACACAGGTATACCATCGAGATGTTCGTCTGTGTGTGTGTGTGTGTGTGTGTGTGTGTGTGTGTGTGTGTGTGTGTGCGTGTGCGTGTGTGTGTGTGTGTGCGTGCGTGTGTGTGTGTGTGTGTGTGTGTGTGTGTGCGTGTGTGTGTGCGTGTGTGTGTGTGTGTGTGTGTGTGTGTGTGTGTGTGTGGTGTGTGTGTGTGGTGTGTGTGGTGTGTGTGTGTGTGTGTGTGTGTGTGTGTGTGTGTGTGTGTGTGTGTGTGTGTGTGTGTGTGTGTGTGTGTGCGTGTGTGTAGGGGGGGTTTAGGGGGGGGGGGAAACCTGCCATCTTAAGGCTATACGGGTAGCCATTCCTGACCCATTTGCTTCCTACACGGGGAGTGAATGGTGCTGCAGGCCTTCACTACCATTCATCTTGCCGTGGCGGCAAATTTCGAGCGATATGTCGGTGGCCTTCTTGAGGTTGGTTCTCGATATCGAAGCATGAAGGGCTAGCTTATGGTAACACAGCAGGAGGTTCGTCATGCTTGGATTGGCATGGCCTCAGGCAGGATACGTTCTTCGTTCGTGGTGGTTTGAGAGTTAAATTCATTGAAACACTCATTGACATACACAGGCGCACGCACGCGCAAAAACGCCTAATCTTACCAGGGGCAATCATGGAAAATAAACAAGGACATAGAGACACATATCCCTTGTTCTAGATGGTATAGATATGTACTAACCTGCCGAAGCCTCCGCACTATTGCAATACACTTAAAGACGCAGACAGGGAAGGCGTGAACAATTCTCATCATTTCTGCGCTCGTTTGCTCGCGCAAGCTCACGTCTCGAGATGATTGAAATGCTCCGTTAGGTTCACAAACTCACGAATGAATCAAGACACTTTTATACATATTTCCCGACTCATAAACGCACCCTTGTTAGCTAGCCTCCCTACCCCTGTCGAACGACGTGACCACATGAAGCCTAAAGAATGCTTACTATTTCATGAGGTCATAGCAGCGCTAACTAAAACATTTACAGAAAGAAAGAGACATATATGGGCAAGCGCTAAGTTCCAGCTATCAGCTTTTGTTAATTGTCCGGATAGATATACACAAAGGAAAATATAGTTTTAGTTCGCGCTGCTATGGCCAAATGATGCAAACCCAACTGGCCCAATCTTTCACCTTAGTTACAGTTTCAGTTCCGACTTGTTGTTTCTAACCGCAGAGAAGAACCTGCTTTAGCGATGCTTCACGAAGACGGGCGGATCCGAAGTCAGAAAGCGCTGCATTAACGGCAAAGAGTTCAACGGACCAAGTTAGGTAACACCACCAGAGGAAGCGTCAGGCGGAGAGCCCCCAAAACGAGCAAGAAACGCTGTAACCGCCTTAGTCACGCAGACTGGCACTGTCGCAAGGCAGGTCCTACTTACGCGCTTCTTCGTTATTAATTTCATTGTTCCTGCAGCCCACATCGGACTCACCTTTCGCAGATCAACTAATTTGGTTCGGATATTAAGGATCCTTACATAGTTTTGTAAGCCTTTTTCCCTAGCCTATCGTAGTTTTTCCTGATGGTAAAAGCTTTTTTTTATTTTAAATAGTTTTGCTCTAAAGCAAGAGATAAACAGAACCATGATAAGGAAGACCAGGAAGGTTAGCCAGTGAGAAGCCGGCTGGCTACCGCACGTGAGGAAAAGACAGAGGCTGAAAGGTTGAAAAGAAGATCGGAAGGAAGACACACATGTGAGAATGTGCGCAACACATTCGCAATCTATCAGACAGTCCCACTGTCTTCGCAAGCCACTGTGTTTTGAAGCATCTTTCAAGCCTATACCTTGGATATCAGTCGGGACAGGGGTCATAGTATTTCGCTCATCTCTGCCGTGACTGCAATTCTTGTGCTCTCAAATTCTCACTCACCAATCGTGAAAAGAATGCACCATTGCAAAACAGTCTAGAAAAAATGCGGTCAGAAAACGTCCCTTTACATAGAAACACGAGAAAGCAAACGACATCCTGCGGAAACGAAATCAGGGCCTATAATCATCTTTTTTTTTCTTCTCAATTTTTCCCGTTGTCATTGACTTGAGATGGGAAATCGGCAGCTATTTCTTTATGTTTCCAATTCAGGCATTTACCGACGGGAAGAAAAGCAAGAAAATGTCAAATTGAACAAGAATCCTAGTAAAACGGGCAAGCCAAATAAATGTCAGCAAATGTCAGCAGGGGCTCTGTAACGTAGAACTATTCCAATCTATTTCTATTCCAATCACATGAAGTAAATTTGTGTAACCACTGACGCAAGCATCGAGCGGTGACCCGCAGCGCTGTTTGAACCGCCCAATCAAACGCTCTCCTCGTTGATAGGAGGTCAATTCAAACAAAACCTTTCAAAGAAAACCTGCCAACCTTGACAGGATTTTCTTATCTAATTGGCTTATAAGAGGCGAGGAGCAGGCAGAAGTGGAGAGGGCGTCTGTGGGGCCGAGCTAGCATAGTGAAAGTAGATAACCAGATGAGGAGGGTGGTGCTGGGACCTGCGATTGGACCGCTTCGCCTTGCTTAGCTTGCGGTGACTGGTCGAAAATTGTTGCGATGTATACAACGGAAGGCTTGAAAATGTTGCTAAAACGGATCCTCGCCGAAGTAGAGTTGGATGAGCGATATCGTATACGTGCCGAAAGGGCTAGACAACATTGCACTGCCATGCAAAAAATTGTATTATACGCATGCTTGACAGGGGAACAGCACGGTATTAGACGCAAATGAATCTATTCTCCCCGGCTGCTCCGCGTATCCTGTGCCAGAGAGATCGGCGCGCAGCCATCTTCTATTCCTTTCGAAAAACGGGACCGTCTCTGGCTATTTCGAAAAATATTTCGTTTTGTTCGGTATATTAATAGCATCTTTAATTCTTACGGCGTTAATCTGACGCGGTGAGTTATCGCGGTTTCGTGACGTCGTGTGACAGTCAGGCGAAGTGCGTGCAGCGCAAAACTTTTGACCAATAGCGGAGGGCTGATAGCGAAAAGGCGCTATAGAATAGGAAATAGTTGTGTTTTAGTTTGGTCTAATCATACATAATTAGTGTGTACACGTCATATTAGGTGGGAAGCTTTCGCAATTTTCGTGACGTCGCGTGAGAGAAGTTGGGGTGAAGTTGGGCTGGCACGTGAATATTCGACCAATCATGGAGCGCCGATTGCAGAAATGGAATAGAAACAATCTAGAGTAGAGTCACCTTATAGTGCCCCAGTTGTGTGAACCGTCACAATGAGATTAAAAAAATACTCAACAAGGATGACAACCAGCCCATGTGCGGAGACGCAAAACAATAATAAAGAAACAAAAAATAAATAATAAAGAAAGGACAAATGAAAATGCTCGGGACAACAGCACTGTGCCTGTGACTCATCGGGGAAATTGAAGCGTTGCGTAACGCTTACGACGTCTCACGCAATTAGAACGTTCCTGGAATATTTCACTTCTTTTCTGCAGTGGGACCAGGGAACGCGCTTTCCTCCTTCGAAAAGAGCTGTCCGGGAAAGACACTTATCCGGGAAGGAAAGCGGCAGCCGCACGCCGTCGGCTGTTCCCACATGAGCACGTTGTCATTTCTCTTTCTCCGCAAGTGTCCACGGTCATTATAGGACATCTGCCCGTCAAGTTGAGTGTGCACTGCAGCGTGGCTTGAACGAATAACCATAGCCGAGTCGTGCGAGCGGCAAATTTGGAATGAAAACGAAGGATTCACAAGTGTGTGTGTGTGTGTGTGTGTGCGTGCGTGCGTGCGTGCGTGCGTGTGTGTGTGTGTGTGTGTGTGTGTGTGGTGCGTGCGTGCGTGCGTGCGTGCGTGCGTGCGTGCGTGCGTGTGTGTGTGTGTGTGTGTGTGTGTGTGTGTGTGTGTGTGTGTGTGTGTGTGTGTGTGTGTGTGTGTGTGTGTGTGTGTGTGTGTGTGTGTGTGTGTGTGTGTGTGTGTGTGTGTGTGTGTGTGTGTGTGTGTGTGTGTGTGTGTGTGTGTGTGTGTGTGTGTGTGTGTGTGTGTGTGTGTGTGTGTGTGTGTGTGTGTGCATTGTGTACAACATATTATTCACCCATGTACACCTGAAGCAGGGGTCAAGGAAAATGCCAGGGGTGCTATTCTGTAAGAGTCCACCTGGTGGATTGTCCACTTCGGCTGTCGCCATTGGCTCCCGCTTCACGAGCGCGAAGGTGCCAGCCTGTCTCCTTCGTGCTCGTGAAACGGCAGCCAATGGCGACAGCCGAAGTGGACAGTGCACTAGGTGGACTCTTACAGAATAGCACCCCTGGCCGCCAGCCCGACAACCATTTCAAGCGTCTCATTAAAGACAACATCCCCCCCCCTCTCTCTCTCTCTCTCCGTGCAAACAACGGAATTGCTACAGCAGATCATATGATCTAGAAATGCCTCACATATTGGATAACCGCAACGGCTACCCGGATATGAATGGAAACCGCCATCCACCCTTGAGAGGTGGCAATTCTAAATCTTGTATCACCGGCTCCCGATACTGTTAACTGCTAGGCGTTTCGGTATTAGCGAGAAATCAGCAGTCCTGCATTTCAGCAAGAAATAGCTTTGGGTATGGTTTTGCGAACATACACTTTAACAAGACCGCTCTTTTACAGCTTAGATGGCGCCTAAGTTACGCACCTTGCTAGCATTGGTCACTCAAAGCGTAACGGCGACCTGTAAAGCAGTGACCGCGGTAGTAGATTTGAGAACACAGTCCTTCAAAAGTGCACCCTTCCACAGCAAATATTGTTCTTGCGTTATATTATAGATACGCTCCCACTCGAGTAATCACGAAATGGGTCTACCAGTTGCATCAACAATAAACTATCTTTTGAACAGAATACAATACTGCCACAAAAGGCATAAGGACTTGCAATAAGCTTGAAATCATGTTCGTTGTCTGCCTCATCCAAAGAACTCCTTATTGCTAAAGGTTCTTAGGTATCATGACTTCAACATGACCCCGTATGCGCCATTCTGAAAATAATGTAGCGCTTCGTCCCCACGATCCCGTCACAGCCAGAACCAGCACGGCAGAGTATCCCGAGGTGAGAACCCGTTCTTCATACGTAGCTACACGTGTTGCCGCAAATTGTAATACCTGTAAGTGGCCGCGGGAAGGCAAGGTTATAATGTAGGTCGCGGCTCACATGCGATGTTTTCGGCAGGCGCAAAACTGGCTACGGGAGGGGCGCGTGCGGCGCCTCCTTCTAGATCTTCCTCTAAGATATCCGTCCGGTGGCCCGTCGCTATGGTGTGATGTAATCAGATATCAGAAGGAAGTATTCTGGTAGGGCGAATGCCGGATTTACGCAAGACTGATTTCGTCGATTGCAGTTGAACCTGCGCGAGGCAAGCCCACGCGCACGCTGCGCGTGTGAAGGTATGCCAAGGAAGAGTATAGGAAACATTTTAGTAGCGAAGTTTAGAAAACTTCGATATAGAGAAAAGCACCCGCCCTTTAACAGCTGAATCCGTACGTGTCCGCTGTATATTGCAGCTTTTAGAAATGTTGATAACGCTTTAACAGTGATTTGGCTCACACGAAGAAATTGAGTGAAGAAACCCTTAGTTCGACTGAAATGGGTGGTCTTATAGTGGTAAGACACACCGGAAACCATTGGCTACATGCACACTTCGCGGACGTAAAATATCGCTCCAGGCATCGTAAGCACCGTGTGTTCATTAAAGGCACATTGTAGGTACACATTGTTGGCTGAGATTAGGCTTCTGCAGAATTTAAACATATTCGTCGAGGTTGCTCGTCCTCCCCCCCCCCCCCCCCCAAAAAAAAAAAAATAAATAAAAGAAGAGAGAGAGAAAATAAAGGAACATGCTCAGGCTCTTTGGGTTGAACACTTTCTCTATTAACGCACTGATGCCACTCTTTCAGAATTGCCGTAGCCACGGCGACGTGGCTTGATCACCTTCCTGGCGCGCAGGCGGGTCTTTCACCAGATGTGTTGACGGCATGCACACTGCGCGTTCTAGCACGAGTAGCCGCGCACAATGGCGCAGCACGGCGCATTGGCTTACGGAATTGTGTATACAATGGAGAAACCAGCAGGCTACCAGGTTAATGGACGTTACATGCTGTCTGTCTCCCCGCAGTCAACACTTATTAAACAACAGGACAATTGCTGGCGTTTTTCATTACGTTCCGTTATAGCTTGGTACTTTCATCACAAACTAAATGTAACAAAATGCTTGTCTCCGCTGTATTGTTTTGGCATTGTGCTGTATTGTTTTGGCATTTTGGCACGCTGTCACCAAAAGAAAACTAACGTGAACTACTGAGTGAGGCTCTCGGAACGTCTGGACGGAACTGTAATGTAACGCGAAAGCAGCAGGATATAATGTTTATGTGACGCAACTCCTTGTGCAAGAGTTTGAACAATAATTGCCTGTTACCAATGACATCTTTATAAAGTTCGGAATTAATTATGAATTGTTTAACGTCAGCTGTTTCTGTTTGTTTGCGTCTTTCCCCTCTCGAGTTCCTGCTCTGGTTCCGGCACGTTTCGGGAATAGTAAACGTTGCCGCTTTTCCGTTCTTGCAATGCGAGCAACGAACTGCACGTGATCCAATCACCTGCACAGTGCATTCGCTGCTGATCGCTTTTCCCGCGGTCTTTCTGACCTGATCGCGCCTCACTTTGATCGCCATGATAATTCAGTAGTAGCGCTTATCAAGATCTAGTTTGAAATGGTCATCTCACGTAAACAAAAAAGCATGAGACATTCCACTCTGTGAAGGTGGATGACCAGGGAAGCTGTTAAGCATACGCAAAGGTGTCACAGAACTTTAAGCAAAGGTACGAACGTATTTATTGTCCTGATCGGTCGTTATTGTGACCATAGGTACGCACACACATTCTCGTATCACCTTTGTTATTAATTGCGTCCATCACGTAAGACAATGAATGGATCATATCCCCTTCAGCAGTGACTCATATCCCTGTAAATAATAAAAAAAAATTATCGTGGCCTCCCCATTACGACGACAGAAGAAAAGTGAAAATCTACGCTGGAATAATGAGCGGCAACGGAGCCAGCTGTGGAAGAAGACTACGACGACGAACGCGTGAGCAGTGGCACGAGCGCGTTCACGCGGTTGCGCCGAGGAGAGCCAGCGAGCCAGCTGTGGAGGAAGACGACGACACTCGAGTCATTGCTGACGACTGATAGTGTTTGTTGACGGACACGAAATATGCACGGAACCCTTGCCATATACTGCTTCGCTGCGAAAAAAAAAATGGTGAAATTGGAGGATCAGTCCAAAAACTGTGATATATGGTATACGACGAGCAATAATTGTGCACACCCTCCGAAGAGTAAGACCTCGAGAGTGAAATACAGGCAGCTGCAGATTTGATGGAAGATACTGGAGCGTATTTTCGTCCAAGACAAGCGTAACTTTAGACACCAGAATGTTGTGTTGCCTATGATGAAACCACCCCCAAGTTGGACGGATATATCTGTTTCAATGGCTAATGTTCGAAATTATCTGAGTGCGCTTTCCCATACACCTCGTTCGACTAACACAACATGGCAGGCATCACCCCAGAAATATAAATAAAGCATGCGCGCCCGAGCTTTTGCCACTGTCCTTGCCATCATCCGTTCCTCACTACACCATCGCTGCTTGCAAGCCACCCTCCGCCAATTGGTGCCGTGAGTGGGTGGTCGGTCGTCTTGTGCAGGGAAACCTTATAATGTGGAAAGCCTACTTCCAGAATTTCGCTTCGAACTTGTTGTTCAGTACGGTTGTCCACCTTCACTATGACAATGACAAAAATGTTGAGGGAAGGCAACCCCTTCCTCCTGCCCACCGCTTTCCCCTATCGCAGCCACCATCTTTGTTCATTTAGTCACATCGGAGCGGACAAGTTTAGTACTAAGTACGCAACAAAATAGCGGGTGTACGGACAAATGACGAAAAGGTTTTGCGCACGTTTTCTGTACACACTCTATTTTGCGCACGTGCGCCACCCGCTTCGCTAAAATTTACCTTTTTTTTTTTTTAAAGGCACGTCGTAAGAAGCACCGTTTGGTTTTCTTTTTTTTTTTCTTTAACAGAACAGCTCTCTTTCGCTCTTTCACCTGTTTTCATGGTTGGTGGTTGTTGGTCGGAGGTCGGACTTTCACCGCCGATCCAAAGGCACCAATGCAAAGGGCGCGTTCGTCGTTGAATGCCAACTATTACAGCTCTTCGAGGCGCACGTGCTGTCTATCTATAAATACTACCGCTACAGTTGAGCTGGTTAACGGCTCTGGTTCTCTTTGGAACCACGCAATGAATCAACAAGCGCTAGTTAAACATCCTCGCTATGCTCCAAATACGCGCCGCCAAGCGTAGCATTCCTTTAATAAAGCGAATTGGTTTCTATTGAAGCGTCCTACTATTCGCTTATACATTGACAATCATCGTCGATGGTTTCTTCAAGATTTGGTTTAAATATCCTAATACCGCTTTCACTAAAAAGCACAGTGTGCAACCGACTGCACGTCGTGAAGCACTCCGATTTCTTTTTTGCGTCAGGTTCGGCGAACAAATACCCGAGCAGTGTGAACAAGCCACGCCTATACGGCGGCCTGGAAAAAAAAAAAAAAAAAAAAGCACATCACTCGCCGACTTCTCGAATGTCTTGAAATAGCGTGGTTACGTCAACACGAGGTAGTCGACCAAATTAAGGAAATAAAAACGACTCGAGAAGCAAACACGCGTCGCCGTGGCAAGCTGTTGCTCCTTTAAGGAAACAGAGAGCGACGCATTTATAGAGAGATGGCGCGCAGTTAAAACAAGTGACAGAGCCTCGCGACGCCCGCCACGCAGATCACAGCGAGTCGGTGTTGGACGCATAAACAAACCAAGAAGTAATAAAGGTAGAGAGAAGATATCGCGCTCCGAAAACAACGCGAAGCAGTTACGTGCCAGCGTAACCGGCGCCTCGAGCGTTTCCTCAACTCTGTTTTCGTTGCGCTGACGCTGTCGGCCGTTACGGGGGCGCGCGCGAGGATTTCTAAGCGAAATGCAGGCACCGCGCGAGTCGACGTCGTCGTCGCCTGTTACGTGCACGCGAGAGCCACCCCGCTACCCTGCCTCTCTCTCTCTCTCTCACTCGCCCGCTTTGCTAACTCGCAGCCTGCTCGCCGAGTTTCCGAGAGCCGTTGAATTACGTGGCGGCTATCGCCATTCTCTCGTGAACTTTCTATATTTACACGCGCCCGCGCGCGCGCGCGCGCTCAGGGGCTTCGCGCGAATATAGGACGCTGCCCGGAGTCATGACGGCGTCGACTCGACCAGTGCGAAGAAATTTTGTTGTTTTCGTGCTCTACGGCTCGGGAGAGAGCGCGTATATTGCGCAGATTTCCCCGTTGAACGCGCGCGCTTGTAAAAGCACGCGGCCGGCCGATTTCCGGCGCGCACGTACAAGAAAACGCCCTGGGCATCGCTTTGCTGTCAGCTGTGTACACACAAGAAGTCGCATATAAAGCGGGCCGGCGAGGTTTCGACGCGCTCCGCTGCTCAGCCCCTCTAACCTTGTTGCTTTGTCCCTCCTCACACCTGGTGAAGAATGAGCGACGTAAATTTCGCCCTTTCTGAGAGATTTTGCCGGTTCTTTGAGAGCTGGACGGCGTTCCTGCTTTTCTTCTTGTTGTGCTCTTTTTCCGCCTACCGTGAGTCACTATATCTCACAAGTGCTTACGCAGTGCTGCGAGCGATAGATACGCGCGAAATTACATTCGCAATGCGAACGGGATAAGTAACTTTCCACTGCTCTGCTTGACTTTCCTGCTTGCCCTGCCTGGTCTGTGTGCCATGCCAGTCCCATGTTTTCGTCAGGTGCAAGCTTTTAAGAAAGCAACCTTGGAACTACTTTAGAACGTGCAAGGAATCCGGTAACGTGTCTACGCAAATGGCCCGGCAAAACTCAACAGCTCTGCTAATGAAGTCATCATCCTGCATGGAAAAATCTTAAGAAATCAAGTTGAAAACATCCTGCGTGACCACATCGACGGGTGCAGAGCTTGTGGTACTCCATGCTGCACTTGATTTCACTTATCAGGAGCCACCGCAACAATGGACAGCAGTCCTGCAGTGCATGCAAAACCGAATGCGTCAGGGACCCAATGAACAACTAGCCTCAGAAATTCGACATACGTATCATCTAAGCTATGACAATGAACATGAGATGATATTTTAATGGCTTCCAGGTCCCTGCAATTATCAGCGGGAATGACCACGCCGATGAAACCACCTGAACTGCACATGAAAGCGATCAACGTGTCTTGATTCCGCTTTCGAGAACTGACGGTGCGGCTGGGCTGCGATTGATGTCCCGTGAATGCACGTTGCCTCCTGTGGTACTTAACACGTTTTCACTATGTGTCGTTTACGTTCGGTTCGTCGTCTCGGGATATACAGACGCATCTACCGCCTGCGTTACCACGACGTGAACAGACCATACTGTACAGCTTGTGGCTAGGCGTCGCATTTACGAAATATTATGCTTTCCTTATTTGAATGGCCAAAAGCACTACGTGCGACACATACAACTGTCATGAGATGCACGCACACATTATCTGTGCCTGCCCATGTTATAGGGCCGAGATACAAGTGCTGTGCAGAGTTTTGGATTAATCGGAAAATGTTCCACTATCGGGACTAAAAGTTCTAGGTCAGTGCTCCCAAAGAAATTCTGCGCTGAAGCTTTTATTCGCGCTACTAAGGTTCCTACGATCTAATGGTCTTCGCGATAGACTTTAAAGGGACACTAAAGGCAAATATACTAAGTGGGCGTGGACTGTTAAAATACCATTCTACAAACTTCGCAATACTGGTTTCGGGCCAAGAAAAGACTTAGTTCGAGAGAAAATTGTGTCTGAAGGGTCCGCATTTCTTAAGCGCAATTCAAATCGCCCTCCCCTGAGGGGGAAGTGGTGACGTTGCATACGCCATCACCGCCCTTTACTGCAGTCGGTGAATAAACGGGCGCCCGACAGACGGCGCTACGGTTTTTTTCGCAAAACGTAAAGAAAACAAAACCTTTTGACCACCCGTCGTTGTCAAGGGTAACATCAAAGAGTACTATTATCTAAAAATCACATAAAACTTGACAAAGAGCAATTTCTGTCGTCTTACAATACAATGATCTTTTTATTATGAGTGGTTGAGTACTATTGATAGAATTATATGGAGGAGTGTCTTCGTCATCGGGCTAGTACTGGAATGTCCCGGGGAAGTATCTCATTGTGTCCCGCATATACCTCAACTTCTCGATTATTAAAGCTCCGTTTGTGATAATATTGACGCTTTCGACGTAATAGAGCACTAATCTATCACTTTAGCTTGATGTATTATTTGCCTTTAGTGTCCCTTCAAGAGCGCCTATCGCTTCCACATTATAGTGGACAAGGTTTGTTTGTGCTAGTCTCTTTTTCTCTCTCTCTCTCTTCCCTTCTACTCTGTTTCTCGTTTTATCCCCCGACACCTTCCCTCCGTGCAGGGTATAGGTGAACGGGAACTACCTCTGGTTAACCTCCCTGCCTTTCTACGCATCCTCTCTCTCTTTCCCTTTCTCTCTCGTCAGGTGGAACGTCCTGCTCTATTGTTTTCAGGTGCTTCAGTTATTATCAGACGAACTATCTACAGTCGGAAGTATTTTCAGACTAACAGTGCAATCTGACAAGCCTACTAGCGTCTACCGCCGTAGAAACGTGGAATCTAGCCTGAGTGCAATAAACAGAGGTGCCAGGTCTAAAAAAAATATTTATTGAATCGAAAGAGTTGCGTGTAGTTAAATTATATGAAGCAGCAGTGGCTGTCACTTCGTGAGTGTATACATCTGTGCCAGCCATAATTTTATGAGGTTTGTGCAATGTTTTCTACGTCAAATCATGTGGTATATCTCGCAAGTCCGCTTCTCATGAGGGTGCTCTGCCCGATGTCGTTCTTTTTTTATTTTTTTTCCTAAACTGTACCTTCAGAAGTTCACGTAGAGTCCTCACCTGCCGCAAAGTCTTGGCTGTATTGTCTTGGCTTCATGGTCAGTTGGCTTTACGTGGTCATATTTTTTTATGTACAAAAATATGACCAAAATTAATGGAACATACTTCACCTCGACATTGCTACATTGCTAACGTCTGTCAATTTCTTCCACCCTAACCAGCATGGCTTCCGTAAAGGTTTACCTTGTGATAGCCAATTAGCACTCTTTATAGATGACATAAGCACTAACCTTGATCAAAACATCCCAGTTGATGCCCTCTTTTTAGATTTCGAAAAGGCGTTTCACAAAGTTCCGCACCAACGGCTTCTCCTAAAACTTTCTCGCTTGCACCTCAATCCTCTTGTTTTAGACTGGATACGAAATTTCTTGACTAACAGACAACAGTTTGTGTATGCTAACAACCATTCCTCCTCTAAAAGCCCTGTTCTCTCCGGTGTACCCCAAGGCACAGTTCTCGGGCCCCTCCTCTTCCTTATATATATATTAATGATTTACCGGCTAATCTCTCTTCTAACATTCGCCTTTTTGCTGACTATTGTGTCATTTATCGCCCAATCCTCATTGGTACCGACAACCACGCATTGCAAGATTATCTTGACAAAGTTACCACTTTGTGCAACATGTGGCTAATGTCACTGAACACTACAAAGACTTTACTAGTACCTTTTCATCGACGGAAACTTCACCATACCCCGAAGTACATTCGCTGCATCATCTTTGGAGTCATGCAAGTACAGTCAACCACAACAACAGTTTGCGGACCACGCGAGCGCGTGGCCAAGAGCCTCTTCGCGACACTTCCGCTACGTCACCAGCGATCGACAGCAGCGCTACGTTGAAGAGGCATCCCTCCTTAAATCTATGGCCTGTCTATTTTCGCACTGTGCGCAAATATTTTCTACCTATCTCTTTCAACGTGACGCGCTCTTTGTTAGCCAGGGCTACTTGCTTATATTTTGAGAGCAGAATATCAGTACAAGTAATCAGACAGCGTATTCTTCGGCTGTTATCAGTTCTATTTTCGCGTAGCCACGCTGTTTTTTTTTTTTTTTCGTGAGTGCGTGAGTGAGCGGTGAGGCAGCCATGGGACACAGATGCTTAGTCAGTAGGCAGAATTTTTCCGTTCCTCCCCCATCGCTAAGTGACAGTAGCGGCCGGGATTTGATCGCCTGCGCCCAGGTTTTGCTGCGCAAAGCCCGAACCACCGCGCTGCTATAGTGGTTACATTTAGAAAAATAAGAAATAATCGGGTGCGATGACTCTTTTTATAACCCTTTGCGACACGGCGTCCTCGTTTGGGGACTCGAACTTCGGAGGCGCGTCCCACGCCACGTGTTTCTTCAAATGACCTAAAACTCAGTGTGCACATTCGTGTCCGCTTCCTGATGGGACAACTAGCGGTCAGTTAACTTCATTGTCCTGCGTATTGCTGCAGATGATCACTTTGCTGGAGACACTACCATGTTAGACAATCGTTCGACGTGCCGCGTTCCAAGACCAACGTCAAGAGTATTTTTTTTCTCCGGTCGACACGAATACAACCGAAAAAGCAAGTGTGCATGTGTTTCGGGCCTAATAGTTGATTCTTTTTATGCAAGCATTGAAGCTGACGGATTTCAGAATAATTAGATAATGAGTTATACGCTAATTAATTTTTTTTACTGAAACTCGCACAAAACAGCACATTTCTTCGTCTTCTTTCTTGGAATGTAATAGTGAGCGTCTTGAAATGATGCCATGCGCATTTGACGCATTTGCAGACAGTGCATCATAATTCGTGTCTGAAGGGGATGAATTTATTCACAAGACATTTACAGAAGTGTCATGAAACATAGGTCTCTCAATGATCTAGTAGGAAGTGAAATGTCCGCCGTTTTCTAGCACCTTATTGATGCGTGTGGGCATCGACTCATACAAAGATTCAGTAATCTCCGGTCGACCGCGCAGGCTTTCCCATTCTTGTGCGATCGCTTGCCACAGCGTATCGGCCGTGCGGCCGCGGTTGGCTCGTGTGGACAGCCGTTTCTTCAACATGCCCCAGACATTTTCTATGGGATTCAAGTCGGCGCCACATGGAGGCCACTCAAGCTGGCAAACAGCATGTTCTTCTAGCAATGACTGGACGATACGTGCTTTATGGATCGGGCTGCGGTCGTGTTGAAAAAAATAGCAGCCGTCGCTGAAGGGACCGTCCAGCGCATACGGAACGAGGTGTCTAGTGATGACGTCGCAGTACCGTGACGCAGTGAAGGGCCCTTCCAGACGCACAAGGGGACCAAGGCCATCTTTGCTGATTGCTCCCCACACGCTCACGGAACACCGTCCACTGGATAGAACACTCTGTGTGTAATTAGGCAGATATCTGCAAGAAATAGCATACAATTGGGTTCCAGCGGCGCGTCTAAAAATGTTGTGATTCCTCTTGCGTATGAACTTTATAATGCTGTTATAGAGTTGCAATAGAAAACGTGCAAACATTATTAGATAGTACTGAAAGACCCACTGGCAGCTTTTAATTAGCTTCAGAGTAAGTAGTACTATGAAACAATCGTTAATGTTTTCAACATAATACCACTACAGAAAAATCTCGTAATGTCCAAAAGCTCATTTTACGTGAAACATGTTGTGATGCAGAATTAGCTTCGTGAATTAACTGCCAATACACTGTAAACACACCTGCAGTTTAGTGGACGCCAAACCCGCTTCCGTTGGTCCCAGCGCGTGGAAAAAGTTGACTCGTCGCTAAAGATGACATCGCCCCATTTCTCTGTTGTCCAATCTTTCATTGCTGTAGCGAACATGAGTCGTTCTTGTAGCTGGCTGTCTGAGAGGCAGGGCTTCTGTGCTGCTACGAAAGACTGCAGGCCAAGCTCACTCAGCCTTCTTCTTACAGTCTCAGACGATACCGTGAGCGAGAGCGCTTCTCGGATATCCTCTGCACTTTGAAAAGGATCAGCCACGATGGCGGCCGTAATCAGGCGGTCCTCTTCCTCAGTCGTGACCCTTGGACGCCCACTGCGCTCCATATCTGTGAATCTGCCATCGTCGCGGAAAGCTTGAATAATCCTATTCACGGCAGTCCGGCTCCTGTTGGTTCGGCGGCAGATTTCGCGCTGAGGTATTCCCTCTATAAATAAACGCACAATGTGCCTTCTTTCGTCAAGTGGAACACGCAGCGGCATCTTTCCAAATAGGCAATCACCACGTGGCCTGAAGCAAGTCTACTACGTTTTCAGCGACTGATGCGAAGATGCGCCTATGTGTGAAAGAAAATTTTCTATGCATCCGCTTTTTCTTTATTTTTGATGACAGTGAAACACCTCCCTACCCTTTCTCTCAAGACGCAGAAGCAGCAACACTCATTGGACCAAGATGCTGCCAACCAAAGTGCGCCAGTAAACGTCGCGTAAAAAAATCGTCGCAGCGCTTCGTCGCAACTTATCGTCGCAACTTATCTACCCACTGGCACACCAGTCGGCACCAAGAGGGCTCATATCCGGGAGAGCGCCCCTGTCGCCGCTAGGTGGCGTACCGCTAGGTGGCGCGGATAGGCAGTCTGGCACGCGCTCGCGTGGTCCGCAAACTTTTGTGGTTGACTGTACCTTGGCTTTACACTTTCAAATAACCTTTCTTGGTCCTCTCATACTACGAACATCACTAACGAAGCCAATCGCACGCTTGGTTACTTCCGCCGCAACTTGCGCTTTGTACCCCCATCCTTAAAAAATACAAACTTATATAACTTTTCTCAGACCTAAGCTAGAATACGCATGCTCTGTCTGGGACCCACACCAAACCTCCCTTTCTAACACTCTAGAAGCAGTTCAAAATCGCGCAGCTCGTTTTATTTATTCTGATTATTCATACCCCACAAGTGTCTCAGGATTTTCCAGTCTAGATATAAGGCGTCTTGTTTTTAGAGTGTGTCTTTATCACAAATTTTATCATTCTGCTCCTAGTACTTCAGCCATCATTCCAGTGCTCCGTCAATCTTACCGATTACGTCACCAAAATCTGTGTACCCTCCGCCAGCCCGGACCACTGCGCACCTACATTCTTTCTTTGTGAAGACTGCCCGGGACTGGAATGACCTTTCCGCTGACGCCGTGCACCACTCCAATCCACATCATTTCAAGGCTGCCATTGAGTCCACATTTTACTGAAGTGATCACTCATCCCTTATATAATACCCCACACCGGGGCCTTTGAGGTAATAATAAATAAAAATACATAAATAAATACTGTCGTCTTAGTGTGAGACATTGCAGGGGTGGGTACATAAGTAGCCTAAATAGGTAAAATCAAACATTATACAGCATACAATCAGTAGAGCATGTTACATATGTGCATGGTCAGTACAAACAATATTGCGTCTAAAGAAAGGCATGTATTCAAAGGTACAAAAAATAAAGAGTACACCAGCAGGTCTTAGAACTAATGAGAGATGGGATAGATTCCTTCCGCGAATTTTTCGGGAGATAACTGTTGAAGTGAGTATATATATATATATATATATATATAATAGGG
This sequence comes from Dermacentor silvarum, assembly GCF_013339745.2. NCBI lineage: Eukaryota > Metazoa > Arthropoda > Arachnida > Ixodida > Ixodidae > Dermacentor > Dermacentor silvarum. The sequence continues at coordinate 217,964,866 of NC_051154.1, forward strand.
AGGAGAAGGGGTAACCGAGGGGTTCGATTTTGTTAATCATGACCACATAAAGCCAACAGACAATGAAGCCAAGGAAAGCATCGGGGAAATTAAGTGTGGTTGAAATTGGCATGTAGAAAGTAATGAAGAAAAGGGAAATACAAGTGGACGGAAAAAATAACCTGTCGCCGGCGGGAGCCGAACCCGCAACCTGCGCATTGCGCGTGCGTTGCACTACCCATTGAGCTACGGCGACGGCTACTAACTTGGGCATTTATGCTTACTAGATCTAGCCCTAGGAGTGTTAGCCAGCGCCACTCTGAACCATGGTGAGCGGATGTTTGCTATTTTGCTAAGGTTTATTTGCTAAACTGTACTAAACTTCACGTAGAGTCCTCACCTGCAGGAAAGTTTTCAACACACTACCGAGAGAGAATCACCGAAAGCAACTAACGGAAGGAAGAGCCAGCTGAAGCGCGAATCAATTTACGCTTTTTGATTGCGTCGCCTTATAGAGAAGCCTACGCGGCCTGCGTCACGACTGCGGCGAGCACGCACGTGTCAAACGCCGGTGAAGGCCAACGCGAATTCACCAAAATGCGGACGCTATGACGAAGACTGGTGCCAAGATTGCATAACGATTGCTCGCGAACGGAGGTGAAGGAAAGCTGCGCCATTAAATGACACTTTCCGGTCGAGAAGCGTTCACTCAGCGGCCGCAAACGGTGGTCTATACAAGAGAGGGGCGTGCGGTACTCGTGGCGAGCAACTATAAAGTTATAAATGTGCAGCCTTCCTCGCTGCTACGTTGCACGAAAACAAGGCGATTACTCGTTCAGATCCCCAATTTGATAAGACTAATTAACGATTCCGGTATAAAATTAGACGTTTGTGTGGACTGAGTGGGCTCTACCGGGAGCTTTTACGGCGTACGTGCTTACGCACAAGCGATGCAACATTAGGAAAGGCTACAAGGACGATTCTGCGGGAAACGAATAGCAGAGAAAATTGGTAGTTCAGTTCGAAGGAGGCGGGGGGGGGGGGGGGGGTGAAGCACTGATAGCGATAGCAAGGTGTAGCGTTGCACTGAAATTCCTCGAATCGGGCACTAACGCCCTTATTCCTAATATGGGACTCGACTCAAAGCTCTTCATCCACAGCGTTGTGCACAGTGTCGCCCTTCGACAGCAGAGGACGCTACAGTCCTCAAGAACTGTCGTAAAGCGTCAATGAAGCACAGTGACCCCTTCTGCCGAGGGGCGGCGCTGTCATCAACTTTCTTTACAGACATAGTACAGGATCCGTTACAGGCATAGGCAGCGGTACAAGGTAAATAAAGAAATTTTGAGGAACAGAAGAAAAGATTAGGGGAGTGCAAGCAAATTGCTAGAAGAAAAAAGTATGTATAGCGTACATGATTAACTCAAGCAGGCGTGGTGACTATTTGTCACCACCCCGTTTCATAGGGGATGCCAATAAATTATCATCAATATTGAGTCGAGGTGGAGTGTTGAATGGATGAACGCTTTAGAACACGAAGGTGCAACTATGCGCGGATGCGACATGCGTTGGTGTGCCGAAATTTCTTGCACCCCTAAAAGCTTCAACACGCCCTGTTGTGCCTGTAATGGCATCGCATTGGCGCCACTACCCGTAAAGCCTACGCTACCTACGCTACGCATTAAGGGGTATTCAAACGGGAGTGAAATACCGGCTGCCGGCGCGGGGAGTGCGCATCACATGAAAACGACGTCACGGTTTTGTGAGATGGTGTGCCGCAACCGCATATCCCCGGTGAGAGGGGATATACGCGGGATACTTTCTGTCCGGACTGACCAACCGATCCCCGCTTGGCGGGGGAGGCATCGAAATTTCGTGCTGGTATATGGGAACCTTGACCAAGTTGCTTCTCCAGTGGGTGGCAACCGTATCGCAATCGCTTCGTTGTTGTGTTTAGAGTTACTGTATATGCTTCCGAAGGTAGCGTATACATTAACTCCAATTGTGTTTGCAAAGGCGTGTTTATCCACGTCTACCACTGCGGTAACCAAATTAAGCGACGATACCCCTTTATTATTATTATTTTTTCTCTGGTTGAACAATTCCCGCGCCTTTGTGACACTACATCTGAAGCGTACAAGGGGAACTTGAACAAATGAAGAGTGTTGTCTAGAATTGGGAAGCCGCCAAAGTAGTCTGCTAACACTCATCTCCCTCCCCATGCAGTTGCCTCAACCGAGTGAGCGGGGGGCGTCTACAGGGATTTTTTTGCCTCGACTGATGTCTCTCGACTGCACCCATATTCCCCGCGAAAACGTCCCTCGTCTGAATAATTAGCTTGAAGAGCGGCGCCAGTGAAATTAGACTACTTTCAGATCGTGAGCACCAGCATTGTTTTGCACTTGGTAATGTCTGAGAAAATATATAATAAAAGGCGTGCGCTCTCAATGAAATGCTTCATAAATTTTGTTAGCGCTCTGTAATTATCATAAAACTCTTAGGAATAATTCAGTCGAGAAAATAGAAAACGTGGTCTGAGCAATTAGGGCGATGGAACGGTATCGCATTTACCTTGCATATACAGTATATAGGTGAACATAGGCATTCATATACATAAATATATGTGTGAACATCACTGGCGACTACGATATTTGCCTTCAGTGTCAATATAATTGCTGTCGCAGTAAAAAGGAAATATACACTTCGCACGCACTTTAATCAACGAAGTGCCTAAATTTCTGTCTGACGGACACGAGCACATTTATTAAAGGTATGACCAATGAATCCCTCAATATTTCTTTCCGGGTATGTCCAACGTAACCAGATGATTTTCTTAAATGTAAGGCGGATTAATAAGAAAAAAGCTCTTCCAGGAAGCCGCATCCCGAGAAGCTTCACACTACGTTCAGAGCACAAAGGTTTCCCGCAGTGGTGGCGTAGTGGCTATAGCCTTGCGATTCTAAGCTCGAGGGCACGGGATCAAATCCCGGCCGCAGCGGCGGCATTTCGATGGGCGCAATACGCAAAAAACACCCGTGTGCCGTGCATTGGGCGCACGTTGAAGAACCCATAAGTGCTCAAAATTAATCTGGAGTCCCCCATAATCATATCGCATTCTTGGCGCTAAAACTCCAGAATTTACTTAGTTTAGTGTAGAGGTTAGAATACGAGCAAAGCTGTCCATAATACACGCACACCTTGTTGTCATCACATCTACTAGGCGGGATTCTGCGCTTACAAGATAAAATCTACGTGAAGTTGCTCACTTTTATGCGAATTAGTGCTAGCGCGGCTTCTCTAATGAAAACAGCGTTTGGAACTGTCTTTAGGCGTTAAATCTGTCATAGATCAAAGGTTAGAGTAGAATGTACGTAAAGTATGTGGAGGGCCGTCAAGAGTGCTTGACATCGCTAACACAGAAAGGTGTACCATTTATTTGGACTGAACATTGCGAGCAAGATATCAAGAACTTGTCAAAATCATAGCTTCAGATCCAATCTTGATACTCCCGGATTTCGAGAAGTCTTTCGAGCTGTGCACGGACGCGTCACTTTACGAAATTGGGGCTGTCCTCTACCAAGGAGACGACTCACAGCCACCATTGCGCCAGCTCAAAGCTGTGGGTTATTATACTCATACACATTTACGAAAGCGCAAGAAAACTACGCTACTACCGAAAAGTAAGCGCTTGCAGTGGTATTTCACTTTAAGCACTTTAAGGTATTTCAGACCATACCGTGAAGGTGAACAGTTGAAGCTGTTTACGGACAACAAAGCACTTACCTATCTTCTAAATCTCTCACAGCCCAAAGGTAGAATTGTGAGGTGGATCAACAAATTGTGACAATTCACGTTTGAAGGGACTCACAGACCAATGAACAAGCTGTCAGAAGCTGATGAATTATCGAGGCTGCATATTCCATCAGTAGCAAATACACAAACAATATGCGTCATCAACCTCTGGGAGGGCACAGAGGAAATTCGGCCACAGGGTGAGAAGTTTTACTTGCGAGAGACAAGTCGGCCAAGACTCTTGCGACTTTACCATGACATACCGAATCGGGTGGGCATGACTGATTCTCAAAGACCTTCAGGAAGATAAACCAGCGCTTTACCTGGGAAAGTATGAAAGAAGATGTACACGAATATGTCTCCAGTTGCCACCTGTGTCAAATGGCCAAAGCCAAATACAAACCTAGCTAGAGGAAACGAAATGGTTATTCCCACATAATTGAGCGTACCCTTTGAAGTTGACCACCTCGACATCGCTGAAGTCAAAAAAGAAGAGGGAAGGGGCGAGGAAGACGCAGGCTTTCCTTGTCGCCTTTGACGAATGTACAAGAATGACAGCAGCTAAATGTGGTAAAGAGGATGCTAACTCTGTAATTTCCCTAATGGAAAGAGTCATATTCAAGACAACTAAAGTATTGGTTTCGGATGACGGACCTGATTTTTCGTAGCGAAAAACTCAGAAAATGTGCAGAACAGAGTGGCATCAGACTAAGATTTTCGACACCGTACCACCCGCAAGGCAACGCACTCGCAGAACGGTTAATTCATGACCTCAAGACGTACTTGGATTTATACCCTACCTTTACTGCTGAGTGGTAATGTACCTTGGAAGCTGCAGTGACTCACCGCAATAATACCTACCCGCGGAGGGGTTCGGCTGCAGTCTGTACTTTTCTGCAAATGGAACAAGTCCTTGGCTTCCTGCAATCGCCGGCAGCGTTACTGTTCTAGAGACCCCCAATCCAGCAGAACAGCAAATGAAATATAAATTTGGAATGAAGAGAAACTTCGACAACAGGTGCTACCGTAAGTTGCCCGCGATTAAACCTGGAAGTTTGATACTCGTCAACAAAGGACTGAGCGACCCCAAGTGCCAATTTAATGGCCCATACATGGTCACCAAGACGGCAAGCCAGCAGGGAATTTTCAAGTCGGTGTATTACTAGACTCCGGCGAAGACAGTCGAAGCTAGCTCCATTGAGAACATCATCCCGTACCATCCTAGGAGGGATGAAGTCAGACGCGCCGGTGAATGGGGAGCGCCGTCAAGACGAGGACGAAGTGGCGTGGGTACTGGAGGAGAAGAGGAGAACGAAGAACTTAAATAAGATGGAGGAACGGTTTTACCAGTCTCCGTTGAGTCCTTCACAAAGTACACAATAATTGACCTTCGGAAACGCCGAAATCAATGAAAATCATGCGGCAAAAACATCAAGAGATAACCTCAAGGAGAAACCTAAAAATATACCGGATCCGTCCAACGTACATGTAAAAAAGTTGCAGGGATATTTCAGACGCACCTTTAACCCCAGCCTTAATTAAATGCTTTTTATGCCAGTAACGGCTGAAAAAAAATACTGTTCGCGTAATTAACGTCCGGTGAGCACAACTTGGAAAAGCAGTCACAACACATGCGAGTGGAGAAATTGGTTTATGAATGCAACGACTGCGAGAGTCGGCTCAATAAGTTAGCATACACCCATATAAATGTGCAGTGAAGGACATACAAAGGATATTACCTGCAGCATCAGGAGACAAGTGATGTGTACGGTGTAATACTCACAGTGAACGTACCAGCTAAAGCAGAAAGTTGTAATTGGTTATATCCGGTT